>NC_035446.2:104467112-104759217 GCF_002127325.2 Helianthus annuus
GGTGTGCTGATAGGGACGTCGTGAAGTACGTGTCCCAGTCATTCAAAGGAGATGCGTTAGCATGGTGGAAGTCACTCCTACAAGCTGCCGGTAAGGCCACACTGTACGGTTTGTCATGGGAACAGTTTGTGGCCCTGATCAAAGAGAACTTCTGTCCGCAGCACGAGGTCGAGCGAATTGAATCAGATTTTGTATCCTTAGTCATGAAGAACCTCGATTGTCAAGCGTATCTTACTACGTTCAACACGCTGTCTCGCTTAGTGCCTTACTTGGTGACCCCGGAGCCACGTAGGATTGCTCGATTCATTGGGGGTCTGGCACCGGAGATTAAAGCCAGCGTCAAAGCTTCAAGACCTACTACATTTAGATCAGTAGCGGATCTATCCCTCTCCCTCACTCAAGACGTGGTTAGATTGAGAGCTATGAGGAGCTCTGAGGAGAACAAACGAAAACGTGAGGATGACACCTCACGAAGATCTGAAAAGCGACATAGAGGGAACAACGACCACAGGAAAGGGTCGGGGTCTA
The DNA here is from genome assembly GCF_002127325.2 of Helianthus annuus. Classification (NCBI taxonomy): domain Eukaryota; kingdom Viridiplantae; phylum Streptophyta; class Magnoliopsida; order Asterales; family Asteraceae; genus Helianthus; species Helianthus annuus. The sequence continues at coordinate 104,467,641 of NC_035446.2, forward strand.
GGAAAAGTGATCATCAGTCGGGTGAAAAACCCAGATGCAAGTTTTGTAGGAGACACCACTTTGGGAGGTGTCGGTTTGAAACAAAATCCCAGTCTTCGGAGAAGCGATGTGGAATCTGCAAGTCCACCGATCATAAGGCTGTGGATTGCAAGAAGATGAAGGATGCAACGTGTTTTGGTTGCAACGAAAAAGGTCACATTCGGCCCAACTGTCCAAAGTTTGCGAAGAAGGCCGAGGAAGGGAAGAAGACTAATGCGAGAGTCTTCAAAATGGACGCAAAGGAAGCAGTCCTTGATGATAACGTCATTACCGGTACGTTTCTTGTAAACGATATATTCGCTAGAGTTTTGTTTGATTCGGGGGCTGATAAGTCATTTGTAGATAATAAGTTTTGTAAACTGTTGAACCTTCCTGTTAAAACCTTAAGTGTGAAATATGAGGTGGAATTAGCCGATGGAACCTTAGAAACCGCCTCGACTGTTCTAGATGGATGTGTTATATCCATTAGGAATCATTCCTTCCCGTTATCCTTGCTTCCCTTTAAGCTAGCTGGATTCGACATAGTGATAGGCATGGATTGGTTGTCGAGTAACCAAGCCCAGATTCTGTGCAACAGAAAGCAAGTAATAGTTAAGACTCCGTCCGGTGAGTCACTTACTATTCAAGGAGATACCCAGCATGGATTGCCGGAGCAAGTGTCCATGCTCAAGGCATCCAGATGCCTGCAGAAAGGATGTGTCATTTATATGGCACAAGTTACCATTGATGAACCGAAGCCGAAGATTGAAGATATCCCTGTTATCTCGGAATATCCTGAAGTATTCCCAGAAGAACTACCCGGGTTGCCACCGGATAGACAAGTAGAGTTTCGGATAGATATCATACCAGGTGCAGCACCTGTAGCAAGAGCACCATACAGATTGGCACCAACGGAGATGAAGGAGTTGAGGACGCAGTTGGATGAGCTTTTAGCCAAAGGTTTTATTAGACCTAGCTCGTCTCCTTGGGGAGCGCCAATCTTATTCGTTAAAAAGAAGGATGGTTCGATGCGTCTGTGCATCGATTACCGTGAGCTTAACAAGGTCACTATCAAGAATCGGTATCCATTACCCAGGATCGACGATCTGTTCGATCAGTTACAAGGAGCAAGTTATTTCTCCAAGATTGACTTAAGGTCAGGTTATCATCAGTTGAAGGTCAAGGAGGAAGACGTACACAAGACCGCGTTTAGGACTCGTTATGGACATTACGAGTTCCTAGTGATGCCGTTTGGACTCACCAACGCACCAGCCGCATTCATGGATCTCATGAATCGCGTCTGTAAGCCTTATCTAGATAAGTTCGTCATTGTCTTTATTGACGACATCCTTATCTACTCGAAGAGCCAAGCTGACCATGAGAAACACCTTCGTTGTATTCTCAAACTTTTGAATCAAGAAAAGCTTTATGCCAAATTCTCGAAGTGTGAATTTTGGCTTCGTGAAGTCCAGTTCCTTGGACATGTTGTAAGCGAGCGTGGTATCCAAGTAGATCCCGCTAAAGTGGAAGCAGTCATGAACTGGCAGGAGCCGAAGACTCCTACCGAGATTCGCAGTTTCCTCGGATTGGCAGGATATTATAGGAGATTCATCGAGAACTTCTCAAGGATTGCTGCGCCCCTAACTACGTTGACCCGTAAGAAGATTAAGTTTGATTGGGGCCCTAAGCAGCAGGAATCCTTTGACATTCTGAAGCAGAAGCTGAGCAATGCGCCAGTATTGACATTGCCCGATGGTATAGATGAATTTGTGGTGTATTGTGATGCATCACATACTGGCATGGGCTGTGTACTCATGCAGAAAGGCAAAGTCATTGCCTACGCTTCTCGACAGCTCAAGGTGCACGAGAAGAACTACACCACCCACGATTTGGAATTGGGTGCAGTTGTATTTGCTTTGAAGTTATGGAGACATTACTTGTATGGAACCAAGTGCATAATTTATTCGGATCACAAGAGTCTTCAGCATCTGTTCAATCAGAAGGAATTGAACATGCGTCAAAGGCGATGGATGGAAACTCTCAATGACTATGATTGCGAGATACGATACCATCCAGGCAAGGCAAATGTGGTTGCCGACGCCTTAAGTAGAAAGGAAAGGGTGAAACCGATCAGAATCAATGCCAAGCGCATTGAGATAAGGAATAGTTTGAATGAAAGGGTGTTAGCTGCACAGAAGGAAGCTGTGCTGGAAGCTAACTATCCGGCAGAAAAGTTGGGAGTAACTGAGGAACAGTTATCCCACGACAAAGATGGAATGCTACGCCTAAACGGACGAATATGGGTCCCAGTATATGGAGGACTTCGGGATGTTATCCTCCAGGAGGCCCACAGCTCTAAATACTCCGTCCATCCTGGAGCTGATAAGATGTACCAGGATTTGAAATCGAACTACTGGTGGATTGGTTTGAAAAAGTCCGTGGCCGAGTATGTGGCCAGATGTTTGACTTGTGCGCAAGTCAAGGCTGAGCATCAGAAGCCGTCAGGTTTGCTTCAGCAACCTGAAATTCCCAAATGGAAGTGGGAAATGGTGACAATGGATTTTATCACCAAGTTGCCGAAAACGAAAAAGGGAAATGATACCATATGGGTCATAGTTGACAGACTGACTAAGTCAGCTCATTTTCTACCCATCAAAGAGACGTATAGCTCAGATATGTTAGCTCAATTATACGTCGATAAGATAGTAGCACTACATGGTATACCTATATCTATTATCTCTGATAGAGATACGAGGTATACGTCACATTTTTGGAAGAGTTTCCAACAATCGTTGGGCACTCGTTTGAATTTTAGTACGGCTTACCATCCTCAGACCGATGGTCAGAGTGAGCGTACTATTCAAACTTTGGAAGACATGCTTCGAGCATGTGCGATCGACTTGGGTGGTAGTTGGGATAAGAACTTACCACTAATTGAATTCTCCTACAACAATAGCTACCATTCCAGCATAAAGGCTGCGCCTTTTGAGGCCCTATACGGTAGAAAGTGTAGATCGCCCATTTGTTGGGCGGAAGTTGGAGATGTCCAGTTGTCTGGACCAGATATCGTCTTTGAGACGACAGACAAGATCGTTCAGATCCGTGATCGTTTGAAAGCTGCCAGGGATAGGCAGAAAAGTTATGCGGATCCTAAGCGCAAAGATTTTCACTTTGATGTGGGTGAAAAAGTGTTGCTCAAAGTATCACCTTGGAAAGGTGTGATGAGATTTGGAAAGAAAGGCAAGCTGAGCCCGAGATATATAGGACCTTTCGAGATAATCGAACGTGTCGGGGCAGTCGCTTACAAGTTAAACTTGCCTGAAGAGCTTAGTGCCATTCATAATGTGTTTCACATCTGTAATTTGAAGAAGTGTTTCGCTGACGATTCACTGGTTATACCGCATACAGATATACACATAGACGAAAGTCTAAAATTTGTTGAAAAACCTTTGTCGATTGAGGATCGACAGGTAAAGAAGCTTCGAAGGAAGCAAGTGCCTATTGTTAAGGTCAAATGGGATGCCCATAGAGGTCCCGAATACACGTGGGAAGTGGAATCCACGATGAAAGATAAATATCCCCATTTGTTTGATTAAATCTCGGGGTCGAGATTTCTTTTAAGGGGGTGAGGATGTAACACCTCGAAAAATTTCGTCCAATAATGTCTTGACACGTGTCATAAGGTTCCGTTATGTGAAAACATACTTTAGAGGGACTAAAAGTGACAAACAGTGAAAACTATGGAACGTAAGGGTCCAAAGTGTCAACAATGGATAAATAGGCTCTATGATAACCCCACATAATGTTTATAACCTTTAACGGATGGTTCATGGATCATACGACGCGGAAATTGCACGAAAGTGAAGTATTGTAAACTATAGGGGCCAAAAGTGTCAACATGTTTAATTTATACCTCTGAGTGAACTTTTGGCAGACCCGAAGCTTTGTATAGCTAAAATATACTCACTAGAATATGTGGTAAAAATTTCATGAAGTTTCGTCAACGTATGAGAAAGTTATGGCCAAAACCGTACTTAAGGGACTAAAAGCGTCAACGTCGAATTCAGGGCTTTTCGGTTGAGCGCAAAGTTATCCGAGGGCATTACCATGTTGGTAAAAGTCCTAAGGTTCTTAAAAACCAAGTTTGGGGGTTTACGGGTCGAGAAAAGTAGCCGAAACATAGCGTACAAGTTCAGGGGTCAAAGCTGCCAATGTATGAAAGTTATAGGCTGATCAGAAGGGTCAGGCGACCCGCCTGGACATGCCCAGGCGGGCCGCGTGGGACTGCCAGCGACCAGATTTCGGTTTTGGGTCTATTTGGGTCCGAATTTGGGTGGTAAACAGCTCAATTGCACCTCCTTTTGCACCAATAGCATGCCATGCATGCCTACAACTACAGGAGCCTCGAAAATTCTGATTTAAATCAGATTATTGATCAATTCTTGATCATATTTCATAGTAACCAAAGTGCTCAAGAACACATTCTCTCAAGAACTCTCAAGGCAAGCTTTCTGGAGGAATTCTGATCAACAAGGCCGACTCCTAGTGATCATTTAACATCTATAGGACTCTTGTAAGCCTTCAATTCGTTCTTTGATCCATTCTTGTTGTGTTAATTGCTAAAAGTCAAACTGGGTGTTCATAACCTTTGACTTTCTGATTAAACGGATTTCTTTCAGTAATTTCTCGAATTGAAACTTGTTATAGATTAGTATTTATGTGGGAAACAAACCCTCTAAAGGGTACTAACTGATTCCCACTACATGCATGCTTAATGTCGAGTCAAACCTATTTCTAAAAAGTCAACAGAAGTGATTTTTGTGAAAAATGACATGATTAATGATATAGATGACATGCAACCTGATTGATCATTGAAAATAACTTGTAACATATATATAAATGTGTTTTAATCATCATCAACTCGACACTCTATAGTATAGCCACGAATCGGAACCGAAAGTCTTGTAAAACGATTATTTCGTAGACTATCGATTCGGATTCATACATGCATGTACAAGATCTGTATTGGAAAGTATTTTTGACTACTTTTATTTTAGTTAAACTTTCTGGAATTTTCGTTGATTGAGTCTATGTTTAGCCTATTCGAATGCTTGTTTCCGGTTTATGCATAAAGTTGACTATTTTGCCCTTTTTGATTTAAAACGGGATTTTTGGAAAAGTGAAAGGATAGAAATCTTTATTTTTATTATATAAACTTGCTCCGAAAGTTTCGGATCAGTTAGTGGTCCAGTTTGTGAGTTATGGCCATTAACGTAAAACTATATTATAAATTTACATAAACGGTCCTTTTCGCGTAGAACCCGTTTCTGGCCACGTTTTGGTACAAAACTTTTTACCAACTGATTATATATAATATTCTGGGAATTTTGATGATTTTTAATTAATTTTTGGCTGAACGGATCCTCGATCACCTAGCCATTTCGGCTTATGTCGGTTTTGACCGTTTTCGCCATAAAATGAGTTTTACATATCCTTTTGACCCGAAACCTTTTTCTACTGATTTTATATGATGAATAAATTATTTTAAGACTTCTGGAAATATAAAAATCTCAGATTTACTGTGAAAACCCGAAAACGCCCTTAAATCGTATTTTAGCGTTTTAAGCGCATAGTAAGCGTTGTACTTGTTTTAAACCTATAAAACTTATACCTACTGATGTGTTTAGCATATTTTCATATAATAACAGTAAGTATGATATTTTAAACTCAGGTTTCCAGTTTTGGCATTTTTAGCCCTTGTGAAATTACTAAATTGCCCCTACGGTGCATAGTTTGGTTTTAAATGATATATTTGATATATGGGTCATACCCTACTGATATAATATGTTATATTAAGTATATTTACTGTATGAACCAGACCCGAAACTCAGATTTCTAACTTTACCCTTTTATTGTCTTTAAATGACCAAAATGCCCTTCTAAGGCATAAATTGAGTTTAAAATTATCCCGGGCAATATAGGACATAACTTACTGATATAATATCATATTTTAAGCATATTACATCAGGGAACTTGCATTTGAATCATTGGCCTACCCGTATCGCCGTTATCGCGTTCAGTTCGGTTTACGTAACTAGTTTGCGTAAATTGACCGAAACGGGTCAAACGATATCATTTTTATTTCAAAATCCAGAATGTATTTAGCATACCCATATTATACAAGTATTCAAACTTGTCGGGTCTAAATCACATTCTATCCGGTCTTTCGCTTAATCGTGCGTAAACCGTATCATTCCTAAAACTAACCGGTCAAAGCTTAGGCTTAAATAAAAGGCCGTTAGGAATCTAATAGGTTAATTATAAACCTTTGTTCCAGATTAGGAAGCCCGGTAAAAGCTACCACCACTTATCGTTTGTGACTTATACTTGCTCAGGTAAATACATTTTGACTTATTTTCCCTATACGGGCTTGGGGTACGGTATTTAAAATACCGCTTGATCGGGCGCACAAGTCCTGCTCCCTATGGGTGTTCAGTCTTGAATAGCTTGTGTGATTTCGTTTAAACAGTTTTGTCTTACTTAAAGGCTTTGGGGGGTTGTTGACCATGTCCCGGATATCCTTGGCATTATCTTACGAGATGGCCACGACCAGAGCACGGGGTGTAGGCGTACACCCGTCGTGTATAACTCTTTGATGTGGTGTGTCAATTAAATCTCTAGCCCGGACAGTAGATCCCGGGCCACCAGAGATATAAGTGCATGTAATTCGTTCACAAGTTCATATTAAATGATTATCCCAAGTTAATAAAATATTTATGCCTTGTGCATTTAAATAAATTTTAAATCATTTTCAAAATGAGTCAGTCGATTTGTATTTACCAGTGTAAACTGACGTATTTTTCCCAAAAGATTAAGTGCAGGTACTATACGGAAATAGGCTGGCTGTTTCCTAGAGAGCGTCCACAATAGTCTCGCAAACTCGGACGACATTTATCTGTTGAACTATTATTTTATCTTATTTTATTGATCCGCCTGTGGATCCATTTCAACTACTGTGATATTTATTATTACGCTTTATTCAAAAGTTGAAATGTTTCTATTCTGCTTCCGCTGTGCATTATTATATTGTGTTGATTGTCTATGACGATGCCAACTACGTCACTGTACCCCACACCGGGCCCACCGGTGACACGTGGAAATTGGGGGTGTGACAATAACCCTAGTGGTTACATAGTGTCATATAAGAGTGTAAGTTAAAGATGATTATTTTGATATCATACTTTATGTTATGTTAAACTCCAAATTTATAATCTTCCGTTGTACGCCAAACTCACACACCTACGTTTCCTTGTGTAGAAGGACTAGGTGCTCCAACTTAATCCATCCACCAAACTCGCTCACGGGATTTCAAGTGGGAAAGCTTGCAACCACCGTGAGTATACTCGATCCCTTTTTCCCTTTTACACTTTGGGATGCAACATGTATTCTATATTCAAACACGTGACACTTGAAACTTATTTGAAACATGCTCTATCCATTTAACATGAATCATGAAACTTGTGATACTTGAGACTATTTTGTGCTATGTGAACGTTTAATCCCTGTGTGTAGTTCCGCCTTAACAGTAGTAGCACTATAGGGGTAATGCACCTCCCCGTTAGTCTTTGGGGTATTGTTAGGATGAGACATATAACCTCTCGTTAAACTTTGGGAAAGGCACTTAACGCATTGGAAACTTGGGCTATCACTTGGACTGCGTGAACTAGCATGGCTGAAACTATTTTATTATGTTCATGTTGGATTTGAGTCTTTTATTCTATTATGCTATGTAAAGAAACTTGTATACTCGCTCATTGCCTTTGCATTGAAACTCTATTTTAATACATGTTGCGGGTTGATTAATGAAGTATGGATGATTGATGAAACGAGTTTAGGGTGGACTAGATACACACCTAGATTTATCTATCTTTTGTTTGTTATGTTATTTGTTGAAACAATGTTGTTATTTCCTTTTGAATTTGTTGACAGTTAGTTTTGAAATGAAATTTGAATTTAATTAAATATTGTCACATAGTGTTATGACATCTCTAGCAATCTATACACACTTCGTCTCATCCCGATGTTTCCGCTATCGGTTGGGGTGTGACAGATTGGTATCAGAGCCATAACTATAGGGAATTAGGAAAAATTGCCATGCTTTTGCCCTAATTTATAGTTCTAGGAATTTTGCCTCTTATTTGTTGTTTAAAATTTTTGTACTCTGCCATGCATGCTTCCTAGCTATACTTCTTGTTGATTAAATTTATGTGCCTTTCCTAAGGCTAACACGAATACACTTATGCTACTTTTATGCTCTTGTAACACCAACGAGAAGAATTTACCAAAATAGGCGTGAACCCCACAATTTGGTAAACGACAATCATTCTACCTTTAATCTATTTTGCACGAAATTCCACCATTAAGCTAGGAGTGACATCCACAACTTAATGGTAATTTCCATTTCAACTCTAGTGGACCCTCGTCAAGGTGTCAAAATTTTAGTTTGATCGACGAGTACCAACCACATTTAGGGTACGGAATCGTCAAGTTAGGGGTGAAACCCGCATCTCGTCGATTAAGTCCCATTCCTCGATTTTTATTCTCGCCAAAGTCCCGAATGTTTCAATCATTTAGAGATGTGTAGTAACCGGAAGGGTAAGATACCGTTAATCGCTCCTCGACGAGAGTATCTTACTTATAGGCCAAAGCACAATATCTCTAATTCGAAAGAACTTTCGACCCACTTTGGAATAGTCGACGTTTCTCTACTCGAAACAATCCAATGTTTTATTGAGCCTCTCTTTTATGTATCTCAATTTATATGTGATTTCATACTTGAACGTTCATTCATTTCCAAATGTCGTTTTAATCATTTCGCACGTTATCGCAATCACAAACAATAATAATCCCTCGTGAACAAACTAAATTTACAATGCTTTCGTTTATTCATGTTATGCTATGTGGAATTCATGACTATGCTATATGAAACGTTTAAACTTTTATGCTATGTAAATCAAGTTGAACCTTTTATGCTATGTGAACCTTTTATGCTATGTGAACCTTTATGCTATGTGATCAATTTCGTTTTCTTAAACAAACATTATGACCAAGTCTCACCTATTCGTTCTTTTGAATCTTAGATGTCTTCTCGTCACTCCAACGCGTCTAAGAAGTCAAAGTCTCACTCCACAAAGAAGATGATGGCTTTCATGGCCGATCAATTTGCTCGCGTCGTCCCAAAGGTCATTTCCGATATTCGAGCCTCTGAAACTCCTCACTCTTCCGTCGACTCTAAGGTTGAAGCACGCAAGCCCGTCTCGTTCAACTTCAAGCACTTTTCATCGTGCAATCCAAAGCCATTCACTGGCAATGATGGGGTGACCGCCATGCTCGAGTGGTTTGACAGCATAGAGGTCACATTCATCAATAGCGAGTGCCCCGATGAGCTCAAGACGCGCAGCGCGACTGGGGTATTCCAAGCCCGAGCTCTCGAGTGGTGGACGAATGAAAGAACCATCCGTTCGAACGAGCTGGCATATGCTTTGACATGGGAAGAGACTAAGTCCCTGATGATGGATGAGTTTTGTCCTCCGCATGAGCAACGAAAGTTGGAGGAAGAATTTTGGGTATTAAAGCAGATTGGTGATGACAACCTAGCCTACACCACCCATTTCAAACAACTCTGTTTCATTGTCCCTCACCTTGTCTTGACCCCTGATCGCAAGAAAAGCAAGTATATCAATGGTCTACCCCCTAGCATGCGTGATACGATCGAGGCAGCCAAACTTGATAGCATCGAAGACATTTACCGTTTGGCCGCGTCCTTGAACAACAACCGTGTTTGCGATAAGCAAGCCGCAAACCCCGTTCCTTCGAAGCCAGCCCATCAAATCACCCAACAATCGAATAACAATAGGGGAAAGAAGCGAAAGCAATCCAACCCCGTTTGTAACGCGATTGTGCCGCTTGTTAACCCGAACCCTGTTGCTTCTGATAACACCCAAAAGTCGTACACTGGGATTCACCCCAAGTGTGCTACTTGTAACTACCATCATCCCGTCAATGCTAGGTGCCGTCGTTGTGACAATTGCAACCGTTATGGTCATACTATCAATTTTTGTCGCAATCAGCAACAACAAGCACCACCAGCTCAGCAAGCTCAACAAGCTCCACCTGCCCCTCAAAAGGCAAGACCCGCTAGAGCTTGTTTCAAATGTGGGGATGCTAATCATCTTCGTCCTCAATGCCCACAATGGAATCAAGAGCAGCAACAACCTCCTCGTGGACGCGCCTTCAACCTGAACGCGAATCAAGCGCGCAACGACAATGATGTCGTTAACGGTACGTTTCTTGTTAACCATCTTTATGCTTCGATACTATTTGATACTGGTGCGGACAAAAGCTTTGTGTCCTTAGAATTCGAATCATTGTTAAACTGCACACACTCTAAGCTACCTAAGTCGTTTTCCGTTGAAGTCGCCAATGGCAAGTCTATCTTAGTCGATTCCATTCTCCTCGATTGTCGTCTTACTCTTAACGAGCATGCTTTCTCTATCGATCTTATACCCATGCAATTAGGTAGTTTCGACGTCATCATAGGCATGGATTGGCTTCAAAAGAATCATGCTGAAATCGCTTGTCACGAGAAATTCGTTCGCTTACCTCTTCCATCCGGAGACGTTTTGCACGTTTATGGAGACCGACCTTCAAAGGGACTAAAGTTGATGTCCTGCACACAAGCGAACAAGTACTTACGCAAACAGTACTTTGCCTTTTTAGCCCACGTTGTGGAAGAAAAGGGCAAGGGAAAAAGTTTAAGTGATGTTCCAGTGGTGCGCGACTTCCCTGACGTCTTTCCTGAAGATCTACCAGGTCCTCCTCCTCCTTGATCTGTTGATTTTCGTATTGACCTCGTACCTGGTGTGACTCCTGTTGCCAAGGCTCCTTATCGTCTTGCACCTTCCGAGATGCAAGAATTGTCTTCTCAGCTTCAAGAACTCCTCGATAAGGGTTTCATTCGTCCAAGTACCTCTCCTTGGGGTGCTCCTGTGCTTTTCGTTAAAAAGAAAGATGGTTCTTTCCGCATGTGTATCGACTATCGTGAGCTCAATAAACTCACCGTCAAGAATCGCTATCCTCTTCCGCGTATCGACGACCTCTTTGATCAACTTCAAGGCGCTACCTGTTTCTCCAAAATCGATCTTCGTTCTGGTTATCACCAACTTCGAGTCCTCGAAGAGGACGTTCCCAAAACCGCTTTTCGCACACGCTATGGACATTACGAGTTTGTGGTCATGCCTTTTGGCTTGACCAACGCACCCGCTGTGTTCATGGATCTCATGAATCGTATTTGTAAGCCTTACTTGGATCGCTTTGTGATCGTCTTCATTGATGATATTCTCATTTATTCTAAATCTCGAGCCGATCATGAGCGTCATCTCCGCCTTATACTCGAACTTTTGCGTGTTGAACGTTTATATGCTAAGTTTTCTAAATGCGAGTTTTGGATCAAAGAAGTTCAATTCCTTGGGCACGTTGTTAGTGAAAAAGGAATCCATGACGACCCTTCAAAAATCGAAGTCGTGAAGAATTGGACCGCGCCTAAATCTCCTTCTGAAATCCTTTCTTTCTTAGGATTGGCGGGTTATTACCGTCGATTCATCTCGAACTTTTCAAAGATCGCCGTTCGTCTCACCTCGTTGACTCAAAAAGAGAAACCTTTTGCTTGGGGTCCTGAGCAAGAGGAATCTTTCCAAACTCTAAAGGACTTACTTTGCAACGCCCCTATCCTCGCACTCCCTGATGGGAATGATGATTTCGTGGTGTATTGTGATGCATCGAATCGTGGTCTTGGTTGTGTGCTCATGCAACGAGACAAAGTCATCGCCTACGCCTCTCGCCAACTCAAGATACATGAGAAGAATTATACTACCCACGACCTCGAGCTTGGCGCAGTTGTTTTTGCGTTAAAGATTTGGCGACACTACCTATATGGTACTAAGTGTGTGGTTTTCACTGACCATAAGAGCCTACAACACATCTTTGACCAAAAAGAACTCAATATGCGACAGCGACGTTGGGTGGAGTTGCTCAACGACTATGACTGCGAGATTCGCTACCACCCTGGTAAGGCGAATGTCGTGGCTGATGCACTTAGTCGTAAGGCTCATGTAGATGTCATTCGTTGTTTTCATATCTTGAGTTATCTTCACAATCGCATTCGTGAAGCGCAATACTCCTCTATCAATGAAGGTTCCATGGCTGTAGAAATACGTGGAGCATCTGAAAGTCAACTCGTTTCAAAACCTGATGGACTTCTCTATTGTTGTGATCGCGTCTGGATACCAGATCGCGACAATCTTCGTGACCTCATCATGAACGAAGTACACAAATCTAAGTACTCAATTCATCCTGGCGCTGACAAGATGTACCATAATCTACGTACATCCTATTGGTGGCCCGGTATGAAGAAAGACATTGTTGTGTACGTTTCCAAGTGTCTTACCTATTCGAAGTCAAAGCCGAGCATCAACGACCTTCTGGTCTACTCGAACAAACTGAAATCCCCGTGTGGAAATGGGATAGCATTGCGATGGACTTCATAACTAAACTCCCGCGTACACCTTCTGGTTACGATAGCATTTGGGTAGTCATTGATCGTTTGACTAAGTCCGCACAATTCATTCCTATTCACGAAGATTTCAAGGTTGAACGACTTGCTCGTATCTATACCAATGAAGTCATACGCCATCATGGTGTTCCTCTCGACATCATTTCTGATCGTGATGGTCGATTCACTTCGCGTCTCTGGCAAACTTTTCAGTCCGCTATGGGTACTCATTTAAATCTCAGTACGGCCTTTCATCCTCAATCAGATGGACAGACTGAACGTACTATCCAAACCCTAGAGGACATGCTCCGTTCTTGTGTCATCGACTTTGGTGGTAGTTGGGATGTGCATTTACCTTTGATCGAGTTCTCGTACAACAATAGCTATCACTCCAGTATTCAAATGGCTCCTTTCGAGGCATTGTATGGTCGCAAATGCCGATCTCCCTTAAGCTGGCACGAGATTGGTGACAAACATTTTACTGGCCCTTAGATCATACAAGAAGCAACGGATAAGATTCTTCAAATCCGTGACAATCTACTCAAGGCTCGAAGTCGTCAAAAGAGCTACGCTGACAAGGGACGCAAACCTATGGAATTCAATGTTGGTGACCACGTCCTTCTCAAGGTGTAGATAATCTCTTAAACAAGTGCAAAAGTGCGAAAATAATCAAAGGTTACACTAACACACGAGTCGGATCCAAGTGATTCATCTTGTCTATCTGTTTTTATTTTTATTTTTATTTTCAGCATTTTAGTTAGTTTTATTTTCTTAGTTTAAAAAAATCTTTTTCTAACATTTTGGTTTGATTAGACGTTGAGGATAAACCGGTACTAAAAGCTCTTGTGTCCTTGGACGACCTCGGTATCTTACCAACACTATACTACGTCCACAATGGGTGCACTTGCCCATATGTGTGTTTAGTGTTAGTAAATATCGTGTTTTATAAATTTAAAACTTGGCTAAAAGTGTAAAAAGGGCTTAAAATATACATCCAAATTATAACACACTTCACGCACATCAAGTTTTTGGCGCCGTTGCCGGGGACACAAGGATTTTAAGAAAGCTTAAAATCGACGGCCTAATCAGTTTTTCAAAACCTTTTTAAAACGCGCGCACATTTTTCTGCATTTTAGTTTAGTTTGCATTCACAGTAGCCTGAACACGGGGCCGTGCTGCATATTTTTAGTTAGATACCCAGATACAAAGTCTGAACACGAGGCCGTGCTCACTGAACACGCCCCCGTGCTCAACGAGACCAGTAACTTTAATTAAAACGCCCAGATACAGACCCTGAACACGGGGCCGTGTTCACCAGACACAGGGCCGTGTCCAGCCTCTGTTTTCGTCTTTGTTTCTGTTTTCTGGTCCCGAGACTCAGTTGTGGTCTGCTGAGTGATTCTTATGGATCAATACTCAGGAGGCTACAACTACACCTATGAGGAGGATGATTATATGAGAGAATATTGCACTAATTGTGGTAACCAACACTCGGTACAATATTGTAACTTATTTCAACCATCCACTTCATACAACTATTATAAGGAGCCCAGGTACGAGCCATCAAATTCATACACATCCTATGAAGACCAAAGGTATGAACCTAGCCCCTCATACTCATATTTTGATGGACCAAGATATGAACCTTCATACTCATACTTTGAGGAGTCAAGATATGAGCCACCACCTTCATATACTTATTATGAGGAACCATGGTGTGAACAACCCACCTCATATGAGTACTATGAAGAACAAAACTACGACCCTTATCCATCATATGCTTACAATGAAGGACAATGGTGTGAACCATCTACTTCATATGAGTACTATGAGGAACCAAGGATCGAACAACCAGATTCAAGCTTTGAGGATCCCGATCCTTACTCTATCACCGACATAGCCGAGAGGATAGTAGAAAAACTTAAAACTATCGAACGTTACATAAAAGAATCTCGCGCAGGGGAAGAGGAGTCCCGCGCAAGAGAAGAATTAAATAAAGAAACGATAGTCGAAGAGTCAAAAATGGAAGAACAACCAAGTGAAAAACCGACACATGAGTTAAACAACGAAAGAGGTGAGGCTGATAACGTTAAAATCCAAGAAGAGTCTAATTTTGAAGAAATTAATCTCTTGTTACCTTCTTTTGAAAACCATTGTTTGGTGTCAACTCATGCTAAGTTTTTAAAGGAACTAAACACTAACGCGAAAATTGAAGAAATGGTAAGTGTTAAGTTAACTAATGATCAAACTTCACTAATAAAAGAAGACCCTTTTGAAATTAACATTACACCGGTTCCATGTTTTTTTTCAAAATTCATTTATTAGTAACATCACCATTGATAAGGATCTTTGCGTTAACATAATGCCTAATTACCTTTTTGAAAAATTAAGTATTAGTGATTTTGCCCCACTTCAAATACCCATTTTTCTATCCAATCGGAGAGTAATTAAGTCAATCGGTGTAGTGAAGGACGTCTTAGTTCAAACAAATCAATTGGTTATTCCAACCGATTTCGTCATCCTCGATGACGCTCCTCTAGTGTTGGGAAGACCTTTTGTAAAAACTCATGAAGCTTTGAAAAACCGGAAGTCCAATAATCTACCTCTTCATCTAGGGGCATTCAAAAGGAGCATAGATATTGAGCGTTCAATGAAATATCCTTTTGGCAATAATGACCCCCTAATTGAAGATGAAGATGAGCCACCCGATACAAGTGAAAAAGTTGATCACTTTGTTGAAGAAGAGGTCGCCATAGAACAAACCTTTAAAGTTCTTAATCTAGATGAGCCCCAAAATAAGGAGTCTCCTAAAGACCCACCTCCTGAGCTCAAAGAACTCCCAAAAGGTTTGGAATATGCTTCTCTAGACAAAGATGGTGGTTCTCCTGTAATTATTTCATCAAAACTAAATAATATAGAAAAAGAAAAATTAATTAAACTTTTGAAAAAACATAAAAATGCGATCGCTTGGAAGCTTGTAGATATAAAAGGAATAAGCCCTTCCATGTGCACGCACAAAATTCTAATGAACGATGATTACAAATCCGTGATACAACCACAAAGGAGAGTAAATCCAAATGTCCAAGAAGTGGTTAAAAACGAGGTCATAAAACTGCTTGACGCCGGACTTATTTATCCTATCTCCGATAGTCCATGGGTAAGTCCAGTCCAAGTAGTCCCAAAGAAGGGAGGTATGACGGTAATAACTAATGAAAATAATGAATTAATACCAACGAGAACCGTCACAGGATGGAGAGTATATATATATTACAGACGATTAAATGAAGCAACGAGGAAGGATCACTTTCCTTTGCCCTTCATTGATCAAATGTTAGAACGACTATCCGGTCATAAATTTTACTGTTTCTTGGATAGTGTTTCAGGTTACTTTCAAATTCCAATAGCACCTGAAGACCAAGAAAAGACAACTTTCACATGCCCCTATGGAACTTTTGCTTAGCGTCGCATGCCATTCGGTCTATGTAATGCCCCCGCAACTTTCCAACGTTGCATGGTGGCCATTTTCTATGACATGATAGAAAAGACAATGGAAGTCTTCATGGACGACTTTTCTATCTTTGGAGATTCATACGACCAATGCCTCGATAACCTCGAACGAATGCTATCCCGATATGAGGAAACTAACCTCGTCCTTAACTGGGAAAAGTGCCATTTCATGGTAACAGAGGGAATAGTACTCGGTCACAAGATCTCGAGCGAAGGAATGGAAGTTGATCGAGCAAAGATTGACACAATTTCTCGATTACCTCCACCATCCTCCGTTAGAGCAATCAGAAGTTTCTTAGGGCATGCTGGATTTTACAGACGGTTTATCAAAGACTTTTAAAAAATTTCAAGACCTCTAACAAAATTACTTGAAAAAGATGCGCCTTTCTTCTTTAACAAGGATTGCAATCAAGCATTTCTAACCCTCAAAGAAATGCTGGTCAATGCACCTATCATGATAGCGCCCAATTGGAAACTACCTTTCGAAATCATGTGTGATGCAAGTAACTTTGCTGTTGGAGCAGTCTTGGGACAGAGAAAAGAAAAACATTTCCACCCAATTTATTATGCTAGTAAAACACTTAATGATGCACAAGAGAATTACACAACTACTGAAAAAGAATTACTAGCCGTGGTATTTGCTTTTGATAAATTCCGTTCTTACCTTGTTCTTTCTAAAACTGTAGTCTATACAGATCATGCAGCTATCCGATACCTCTTCAAGAAACAAGATGCCAAACCCCGTTTGATCAGATGGTTTCTACTCCTCCAAGAATTTGATATTGAAATCAAAGACAAAAGAGGAACAGAAAACACAGCAGCAGATCATCTTTCGCGCCTAGAAGACCCAGCTTTAGAGGCAACCAGGGACGAACAAATCAACGAAAAATTCCCAATAAAGTCCCTGGAGATGGTGGAATACAGAACCATGGTATGCCGACTATGCTAATTACTTAGCTAGCGGTATAGTCACCAAGGGATGGCCACATCACCAAAGAAAGAAGTTCTTTGCTGATGTAAAGCATTACTTTTGGGAAGACCCTTATCTTTTCAAAATGTGTGCTGACCAACTCATCCGAAGGTGCGTACATGGGAACGAAGCAAGAAGAATACTCCGCCATTGTCATGAAGGTCCATACGGAGGACATCATGGTGCTGCCAGTCCAGCACGGAAGGTATTTGATTCAGGATTTTATTGGCCGACCATTTACAAAGATGCGAAAAATCTTGTCAAGACGTGTGATGCTTGCCAAAGAACAGGTAATATTTCTTCCAAAAATGAAATGCCACAAAATGGCATTCTCGTTTGTGAAATTTTTGATGCGTGGGGACTCGATTTCATGGGACCTTTCCCCACCGTCAAAAGGAAACAAATATATACTTGTGGCAGTTGATTACTTGTCTAAATGGGCCGAGGCCGAAGCCCTTCCAACAAATGATGGAAGAGTTGTGGTAAAATTTCTGAAAAAATTATTCTCTCGTTTTGGAACACCTAAAGCATTAATTAGTGATAGAGGTACCCACTTTTGTAACCATCAACTTGAAAAAAATCTTAACAAGATATGGGGTCTATCATCGGGTCTCAACAGCATATCACCCTCAAACAAACGGACAAGCCGAAGTGACTAATAGAGGTTTAAAACGAATACTTGAAAAAACCATAGGATTAAATAAAAAGGAATGTGCCGATAATTAGATGATGCTTTATGGGCATTTCGTACTGCTTATAAAACCACTATAGGCACAACCCCATATAAGCTCGTCTATGGAAAAAGTTGTCATTTGCCGGTAGAAATAGCTCACAAAGCCTACTGGGCAATAAAAAATGTAAACTTAGATCTAGATATTGCAGGTAAAAATCAATTTTGTCAAATAAATGAATTAGACGAACTAAGGAATTATGCATACTCTAACTCGGAAATTTATAAGGAAAGAATGAAAAACTTACACGACAAATACATTAAACCTAATGAATTTCGAGTAGGAGATCAGGTTCTGTTGTTTAATTCACGACTTCGATTATTTCTGGGTAAACTAAAATCTAGGTGATCAGGACCTTTTTCCATCACCCATATTTTTCCTCACGGTGCAGTAGAAATTAAATCTCGAAATGGAATCCCATTCAAAGTCAATGGCCAAGGGCTAAAACTCTATCAAGGATCCATTGAGGATGAATAGGAAGAAATCTCGCTCCAAACGGTTGACGACTAAAGGCATCAACATCATACCTGGTAAGTTACGAACAAGCGGGTAAACATCGAAAACGGTAAGTCGTCGAACCAAGTTTCTGGGAAAACAGGGCACTCACACGTGCACATAATATATATATATATATATATATATATATATATATATATATATATATATATATATATATATATATATATATATATATATATATATATATATATACTAGTCCTTTACCCGCGCAATGCGGCGGGAAACATATCACTTAGGTTGGTGATTTTAGTGCTATGTACGGGCGGTTCGGTTTTGAGCCATAACCAAAACCAAATTCGTGATGCAACGGAAAACATAACACTTGTTAGTAATTCTAATGGTGTGCATGAGAAAGTTCAGTTCAATTGGGTCATAACTAAAATCTATATTTTCGATTAAGGTACTTCAAAATCTAACTATTTTTCCTTCCCCGTGAGAGAACCATGGGGCATACCCAATCCCTTGTTAACAAACAACATAGCAAAGCGGCGACTAACCACTAAATTTTTAGTTAAGAAGTTGCGGAAAGAGGTCAATTGGACTCCAGATCCGCCCTCCTACACATCCTAACCACCATAGCCCCGCCACCCGCCTCCACAATCGAAACTCCAGATCGCCACCGCCCTCCTCTTCTCCTCCTCAGCCAAACCAGCACAGAGACACCATATTTCTCCTCCACAGACGCCATCATCTCCTCCGCTCTCCACAACTCCGCCTCCATCAACTCCGCCGCCCTCCATCGCCGACCCTCCACAGCTTCTATCTCTTTTCTACAGCCTCTGTTCTCCTCCACATGTAACTAATCATGAACCTTTTGCCTTTTTCTTTAAGTTCTGTTTTCAAATTTTACATTTTTTTTAACCTAGTGTGAATATGTGTGGAGGAGAGAGGAGGAGCAGAGAGGGTTAAAAATGAAGTGAATATATGTGTATATGTGAATTGATGTGAACTGATCTATTATATGAAGTTATGAACAGATTGTTATTTGTATGAAGTTATGAAAGTATAATAATGTTATTATTTGAAAAGCGACTGTATGAATAGAGGGGTAAAAATGTCATTTTACACGGTCATTCAGAGGTGCAACCAAACAACACTTTACTCATTCAGCACTTACTGGTTCAGAGCCTCTTACCCATTCAGACCTCTTATTCATTCAGCACTTATTGGTTCAGATGTTGACAAACAGCCCCTTAGAGTTCCAGCTGCGATCACAACAGACTAATATTTGTCAAATATGGGCTTTATTGCAAGAAAGGCATCATGGCAGCTGCACAGAAACTATATTATCAAAAAAGATAATTCTATTACCAAAAGAATGCACAAGTATAACACATGATTTTAGCGTAAGCATAACATCCTATTTTCAACTTTACAATTTAATCAATCATCATACATGATAAATGACTGAGAATTCATATGAGGGTGGAAGTTGGAAAGTCATCATTTGACTTCAAAATCCAATTTTAGTATTGCATTACTCATTTTCGATTAATTTAACAATTTTTTTGGGATATAATGTATAGTACGTCTCTATCGTTTCGATTTGTAACAATATTTGTTACAATACTGGTATGACACTCGCATCAATCTAGCAATACAAAAAAATATACCCAAGAGGATAATCACAACTCGATTTTAATGAAACTACAAAACCACATAACTAAAACAATAATAAACGTAATACTCAAAAACAATAAAAAAGAAACTAATAGGTAACACCGTAGCAGCCTCATCTTCAATCTCCAATCTATTCCAATAGTAGCAGCCATAATATGCCAAGCCCAATTCTTGGTCTTCACAGCAACAACTTTAAAACCCAATCTTCCCAGCACCTTTGACCGCATACTTCGTAACATTAATCATCGCATACTTCATACCATTAATCAATTCTCCTAATTACTTCTCATATCCATGCAAACATTACCCTTTATATTCGCCCCATTCATCAAATATAGGATCAAAATCCCTGGGTCAAACTAAAAAAACCAAGGCAACTATTAAGCAAAAGTATAGATAGACATCATCAGGCTAGGTTAAAATCATCAAAAGCAAGGGAGAATCAAAGTATGGTCTACAGAAAGCAGTTATTTATCAGAGCAGGATTTTAGTACTTTCATCACTAAGAGAGAAGGCAAATACTTAAATTGATAGATTACTATTATTATCCATAAGGAATATGAAAACCACTACATATATATTAAATTAATAATCAAAAAGAGCAAAATGAGTCAGCCTAGATTATAGAGATTATGTACTATGCAAAATTAATAATAATATCATCAACTATTGTATTGATGTCTTCTACGATTAGAAACTTTCAGGTCTCCACAATAATTTTAAATATACAAATCCGAAAAAGAAAACACTTAAACCTCAGGTACTTAAAAAAATTAGTGAAATGCAGGCATATGAAAAAAAAAACCGTTGTAGACAGAAACACTCGGTACATTCATAAAAAAAAGCAATGCAACAAAATATCGTTCTTAATCTTCTATAACTACCTATTAAAATCTCATGCCGACCGACTCATGCTTTCATATTTTCTATGGTACGAAGTTGAAATAACACGGTACGTTCATAAAAAATGCAATGCAACTAAAAAACCCAACAATCACTACACACCGGTATATTCATAAATTGTAAAAATTGTTATTAAACAATGTAGCTCTTGTAGTCTCATCTTTAATACTACACTTTTGATAAAAGATAAAACGAAAAACAAAAGGTCTGCTGAGCTGAACCAATTTAACCTGTTAACTCTTACATGTTTTTTTTTTTAATTTAGCCTACTTTGGTTCGTTTGGATGTGTTGTTTATCCCAAACAGTAAGCAACAACGCCTACATTAATCCAAACAGTAATGATTTACCATCCGTTCTAACTATTACTACACAACTTACCAAGCTCAAGATCTTCCAAACAGTAATAATCAGATCAGGCTGTTCCACACATGAAAGCTCCAAGCTGGATTCTATTCCACACATGAAAGCCGCCCTATACAAACATGGAAACACAATGAACGGGTCAGGCTGTTCGACAATGTGTCAAAACACTGAAATGGGTGAACGGACACATTTTTATTTATTTTTAATATCATAACTATAATAAAAACTGCATTGTTAATTATTATAATATACACAAAATCAATTAATTAAATAGTCCGGGTGTGGGTGTTTATACCTCCCCTCGTGTTTGGGTAGATAGTTTGACCCGCTTGATGAACGCTTATAAATCTTGACCACAAAGCGAGCATCTCCACATGCACTCCAATAAACTCTGAGCACCATCCAAGGACCAGCAGTTCAAGTCGAAAAAATGAGGACATATTAGAAATGCTACATAAATTGTTACCGTCGCCGATAGTGATGAGACGCGTAATGTTGCTAAGTCATGAGAAGTAGTCATCTGGCCATCATATTCTATCACTGCATTAACGTTCATAAAAAATGTCACATAAAAAGCAACAGTAATATGAATAAATAGAGGATTTAAACTCTTATGGTGAAGATTATATCATTTTCCTATACACCTTGGTTTTAAAAAGCGAGAAGCGCACAAAAGCGACAAGGTCTTAAACCGAGGCGCAAAGCGCCGAACGCAAAAGCTCGCCGTTTTTTGTACCCAAGGCGCACAATTTTTTATACTTTTTTATATTCCTCTTATGTTTCGATATTATGGTTAACAAAGCGTGTGCTTTGTAGCTTCGTCGCCTAACCAAAAAATCACAGAAGCGACCGCTTCCTGGTTTACACTCGCCTAGGGTTACCTGCAAAAGCGATGGCTTCCTGCGGTAAAGAAAACACAATTTATTACATAAATCCAAGAAACAAGTAACACCAATATAAAAATGAAATTTAAACTATTCCTGAGAACCAAACAAGTTAAGTTGTTGAGTACATAAAACTAATAAGCGAAAGGGAAAACAACTCAATAAGGAAACGTGCCAAGTGGGCGAAACGGGTGAAAAGGTGACAAAATACTGTTAAAAGATATAATGTATTACGATACGTTAGATGTCAATAAGAATTGTTTTAAGCACTTATAAACCACAAGAATCAGAATTGTTTTTTAAAAGAGACATCATACCCCTTCGTATTGGCCCCAAGGAGGTTTTGATGTCGCCATTTCAAGAACTGTACATCCCAAGGGTCAAATACCAACTGCAAGATTATAACCATTTGTATTCATTACAACCTGAGATTATATATACCAGATCAGTAAAACATGTACAAATGTGTAAAAACGACGTTTAGAAAAAAAGGTGGAGTCTTGACTTGGAATTCTTCTGACTGCTAGTAACGTTAACAGATGTGTACATTAGTAACAATTATAGCTGCATTTCTGTTTGTGCAAACAAAATTAACAGACACACAGAGACTTCATTTACATAATTTAACTCATATGTTATTTTGATCCTAAAACTTTACATCCTTCACATAAATCAAACATCTAGATCAAGTTTATAATTGCACGTGTCCAATATTGCCTACGTTTTCTACTACATTAATTAGAAAAATAAAACACAAAGATAAGGATCGGGTCTTAATGGGTATTGCTTTGCTGAGAAAATCGAACGAAGGTATAAATTTAACCTGATTTATCTCACAAGAAAGATTGTTGTCGGATCCTGGTAGCCGAAAAGTTGGTTTCACAGCCGGAACTGGTCTTCACCCACAACAGTACCAACACTGTTCTTCCAGTTGGGTCTGGTCTTCACCGGACTTCCCATTTGCCTTCATTGTCACTACTATCTACGAATTTGGGCTTTATCAACCAAATGTATTTGTTTTTACTTTATTCTTTTAGTATCTTTTGGAAGAATTGAAGCTCTGATCGCTCCGTTCTAACCCACATCTTGAAATCATGAAAGAAATCAACAACATATATACGTATCACTATGTATGCATATATATACATGATTCAGACTTACAAAAAACAAAAATTTGAAGACTTCGAAATCACGGTGAAGATTATACTGATGAAGATAATTCATGCCTCCGCTCTCTTGACCTAGCACCAGATTCTCTGTTCTAACCCACATCAGAAAAAATCAAAACACACCAATATCACAATGAGAGATCTAGACCTGAGATGAGATGAAAATGAGAGATCTAGACCTGAAACAGAAAAGGGAGATGAAAATGAGAGATCTAGACCTGAGATGAGATGAAAATAAGAGGGGATCAATAGAGATCTAAAATAGTTTCATGATCTCAAATCAACTTGGATCATCGTTTTTCACCTTGTGGTCTTCTTGGTGCCGTGAAGTTTGTAGGGTTTTTTGAGAGAGAATGGCTCTGAGATTTGATTTTGAAAAGACAGGAAGAGTATTGGGAAGTGGGGATGTGCGGGGATTCAAAAATTTTCGAAAAAAAGGATTGGCCGCCCAAAAGAAGTTTTCAACACATCCATGCTTTAAAAGTTGTACATTAGGCTTCAAATGATTGTACAATGGCAAATTACCATTTCTATCCTTCCTATATCCTTATATAAGTAGTATATATATATATATATTTAAAACTTTGCTCGGCATGGGGCCGTGTCCACGCAACTGTCGGGATAAAAACCCCCTTTATCACAAACAGTTTCATTCCACACGCCCAGTTCCCCCGAAAAACGCTCTAGTCCATGCGATTTTTCGTAGGTTTTCGACGTCTCCTCTCACTCTAACAACATCAAGGTATGATTCTATCATCATTAGTAGTTAGATTAGTTACTTGCATGTAGTAAAAACATCAAAAATTTGGGGAAAAATCTAGGGTTCTTGAAGTTCATCCGGATCAAACCTCAAAATTTTGTTTTAATCTGTTAGCATTAGTTTAGATTAGTATAATAGGAAGTAAATACACTTATATTGTTGATAGATTTGCCCAATTTCTCATGAAAACCCCAAACCCTTGTTTTTGAACCGAAAAAGATAAAATCGAAGGGGTAAACAGTTTGTTTTGGGAAAAAAGGCACTTGGGGTTTTATTTTCGAGGGAAACCGCACCTACTTGGCCAAAAATTTTCAGATTTTCGGGACCGGAACGAAAAATGCAATTTTTGAGTAACAGAAGCCTGGACACGGGGTCGTGCCCGCTGAGCACGGGGCCGTGTCCAGCTCACTGTTTGCAGTTTTTTCCGAAAATTCCATTGTTTCGTGCTAACTTTTGGTGTATTCTTTCAGATGTCGAAGAAGTTTATGAGATTCAACGCTAATGAGCTCGATGCTAGGGCCAGATATGATACGCTTCAAACAAGAACCGAGGAATACCCAAGGCAAGCATGCACGGACCTGTTACTCATGGTGAACCAACTTGACCGCTTCAACAACCTCGTTACCGGCCCGCTCAGGGTTGCTTTGACCACTCGACTCCGGTCGGTACACGAGTGCACTTTGGAGTTCTACAGTACCTTCACCTTCACTTCAAGGTGTGACCCGTTCGACAATTAGGGGGTTGCATTCCGATGTGGTGGGACAAGGTATTCGATCTCTATGGCGCAATTCGGGGCAATAGTGGGGTTGTATTCAGAATAAGATGCGGGAAATGAGGAAAATACCGGGGGAATGCGTGAGATTGATGAGAATGAACGCCAGGCTGCATGGGCTCAGATTGGTGATGGGTTTTACAATCCGAGCAGTACTAAGAGCACTAAGCTCAGGGATCCGCTCTATCGCTACATTCACAGGCTCCTTACTTACTCTCTTAGTCAGAGGCATGACAGCAGCGGCGTTGTTGGGTTGAGAGATTTGGTAGTCCTACACTGCATTCACACCCGAAGAGGACTCGATGTTCCATTCCTCCAACTCCAGAACATGCATCTGAACCGGCTTGCTCATGCACCAACCCCTATCTTCTATGGGGGATGGGTGTACCGCCTCTTCAAGCACTTCACGAACATCCCTAGGTCCTTCCCGAGAAGCCCATGGTCGGGCCGGGTCGATGTGCACATTTGTCGTGCTATGAACCTAATCTATGAGGCGGAAGATGGGTCGGTAAGCTTTCAGAGAATGCAAGGCTATGCATGGAACCCACAAGAGGCACTAGTCCTTCACGCTGCACCTCCCCAGTACCAGTACCAACCCCATGGTGATCCGGGCCAATCCTCCTCACAAGGGGGTGGTTTTCCTAACTTTCAAAGTTTACATGATCTTTTGCAGCAAAACCTTATGTGCACCAGGAACACCTACAACCTTGCCAACAACACATACCACCGGGTCGGAGCCATTGAGAGAAACATCACCGATATCCAAGATGACATCGGAAGCATCCGGGAGTATATGGCGGGGCATGGGGAGGAGATGATGACAGTGATGAAGACATGGACTAGGAGGGTGAAGAAGGAGTAGGAGTGGACTGTTGGTGAGCCCACAGGTTAATTTCCCTTTCTATCAGACAATTTCCGGCCTGCGTGCCGAAGTGTTGAACAATTTACTTTCCCTAACTTATTTTTATTTTCTGCTTTGGTTTTTACTTTTAACTTGATGGTTTGATGTTTGACTTGGTAATTTAGGACGTTTGGTATTGTTTGGTGTGGTATTTATTGATAAAACAGATACAAACGAGGCTTAGAGTACTAAACATTAGTACTACTAAAGCCAGGACAGGAAAACCGAAGAAAGAAACCTGTTTTTCAGCCTTGCAGACTGTCTACACGGGGTCGTGTCCAGCCGACACGCCCCCGTGCCCACCTCCCAGACCTGCTGCTTGTTTAGTTTTCTGCAGATTTTTACCAAACACGGGGTCGTGCCCAGCCAACACGCCCCCGTGTCCAACTTCTGTAAGTTTTCGTTACTGGCAGCTGAACATGGGGCCGTGTCCACCCAGCACAGGGCCGTGTCCAGACTGCCAGTAACATAAAATTATGCTTTTAACACCATTTTACACATTCAATCAACCTAAAAACTGATTTTTGGGACACATTGAGGACAATGTGTAATTTAAGTGTGGGGGGGGGATGCTAAAACCTTGAATTTTGCACGTCCTAATAACAAGCCTTACACAAAACTCTATTGGAACCGCTAATCACCCCAAATTTTTATTTTTCCAAAAATTTTCATTTTTTTACTTGTCTAAGTTTAAGTTGGAATTCAAGTCTTAATAAGGTTATATTTTTACAAATTCACAACCGATAGCGTCGTGATAAAAAGAACCAACATAAGAAAATTATGAAAAGGCATGACAAACTTAGTTAAAATATGATTATATATACTTGATCACATAAAAACCCTTTTCCCACAAAAGTGAGTTTTGAGCCTTTAACGAGCATACAAATATATATATCTTTACACTAAATGCTCATTGTTCGTTTCTTGTGTGAATAGCCGCTTGGTTCATACGACTCTAGAACTTGCCACAACAATACATTCCCGGTCCTTACCAACTTAAACCCGAGTAAGTAAATGATGGAGGCATTAGGACTAACCCTTTTTCCTTCTACACCATTATTATTATTATTTTGTTACCACCTACCCAAAATCCCCCTAGTTAACCCCTTTGAGCCTAAACCTTTTCATTTCTTAACCCAAAACAACCCTTTTTACCCACCTAAACCTTTTTATTTTATTTTTTTTTTAGTAACAACGTTCGGTTCTCTTATGACTTCCTTAAAAAAAATCGATGAAGCTAAAAAACAAAGTTTATCAAATATCTTTGTTTGAACAACCCATCGAAATAAAATAAAAATAGGAAAAATAAAAAGTCTTTCAAACCAACGTTTGTTACGCCTTTCGCCCTTTTTACTAACCACTAACCCAACCACCCACCTTTAGTCCAAGCCAAAAAACCCATAAAGTCCTCTTGATATTTACAAAGGTATATAGTTAAAAAGGAGGAGGATTGATTGCTTGGCAAGCTTATGGTAGAAGTAAGTTCCATGCCGCTCTCGAGTGATTCACTAAAAAAATACACCTTCGGCCGAGTGTTGAGTGGTCTCCCGTGAGGTATGTGAACTTGTATATATATGAGATTTTAAAAAGGTATGTTATGCCCAAATAAGTAATTTATCTTAAAGAATGTTCTTAATAAATCATGCCGAATATGATTGTAAATAGATAAAAATAAAACCTCAATAAAGAATCTTGGAAATCCCGACACTCTATGACAAGCCCAAAAACCTTCTCTTCTACCCATTCGATTTGGGAGTGAATAAAGCCACATTATAAAGAGTTTTGCTTGAGGACAAGCAAAGATTCAAGTGTGGGGGTATTTGATATGCGCAAAATGCAACATATAAATTATATCAAATGTGGCATAAAACTAACCCTTTTTTTAGTACTAATGTTGGAAAAAGTGTGTTTTTATCTTCCTTTTGTATTTTCAGGATTAAATGAGCTCGAATTAACAAAAGAAGCAAAAAGACAGCAAAATCTAACATAAATACAAGAAAAGGAACAAAAGTGGAATGCCCGACCCCTCAACAGCATCTTCCCAAGCAAAACCAAGGACACAGAAGACTGAACACGCCCCGTGCTCAGTGAGCACGGGGTCGTGCCCAGTGAGCACGGGGCCGTGCCCAAGAGGCAGCAGGAAAGACAAACCTTTAGAAGCTTCTATTGCCCACCACGGGGCCGTGCCCAGTGGACACGGGGGCGTGGTCAGACTCCTGCAGGCGCATTTATTGTAATTGCGAATTACAATTAATGAGGAGAGAGACAAGGATGGACATGGGGTCGTGCCCAGCGGGCACGGGGCCGTGCCCGAGCTTCTGTTCAGCCTATAAATAGGAGTGCTTGGAGACATTTCAACTCATCCCTTGGCACACCACCTCTCTCACACTTCACCCACCACCACCATAACACCATCATCCACCACCATCATCCATTGTCCGTCATAGAGTGTGTGAGTCCTCTCGGGATCCAAGATTGATCCTAAGAGTTCTTTACAATCAAAGGCCATGTTTGCCTAAGTCTCTTACATCACTTGGTGAAGACAAGTGTTTAGTGTAATACTTTTTATTTTTAATCTTTTGCACTTTTTAATTGGTTTTGTATTAATGACTTTAATTACTAGTTTCTTATGTTGAATGTGATTCTTCCTTATCGTTTGTTCGTGGTGTCTTGACGTTATTTTACTGTCTATATAAAATAAAAGATTTTCACCATTCATATCTCCACGGTCTATATGGAGGTATGTTGGCTACCCGGTCGGGGGTTAAGGGAACGGTTTGGTAAGAGTCTTGCCGTTGTTCAGCGTTTAGAGATCCTGCAAGGGACCTGGGTCAAATTTAGTAGGACCTCCTTCAATGCCCAAAGGTATTGGATGGCGGGGGTCCAAACTCTTTGATCCCCTCATAAGTTAAACTACTATTAAAACTTTAACCCATCTATTTAGGACTGTATCCCTGTTGACTCAGACTACTTAGCTGAGGGTAACGTCGCCTTCAAAAGAGGGGCCTACCACATTATGCATTAATAACTTAATTAATTATCTTTCAATAATCCGACCCTTTAGGATAGTATCCTTGCTGACTCAAACTACTGGGTTGAGGGTAACGTCGCCTTCAAAAGAGGGGCCTACTACAATAGCTAAGATAATCTCTTAAACAAGTGCAAAAGTGCGAAAATAATCAAAGGTTACACTAATACACGAGTCGGATCCAAGTGATTCATCTTGTCTATCTGTTTTTATTTTTATTTTTATTTTAAGCATTTTAGTTAGTTTTATTTTCTTAGTTTAAAAAAATCTTTTTCTAACATTTTGGTTTGATTTGACGTTGAGGATAAACCGGTACTAAAAGCTCTTGTTGTAACACCCCGTGTTTTCGAATGTCAAAGTCAAAGTCAAAGTCCAAGTCAACTTGACTTCCTTGACTGTTAATGTTCTTTTTATTTTTTTTATTATGTGGAGTAAGTGTTGTATAAATAAAATGATCGAATATTTAATCAATGCGACCGAATTACGACTGTGAATAGTAGGAAGTAACAATGCGATAAAGTTAATCAATCAATAATCAAGCTAATCGATTCATCAATCAAACTCGAGACTCGAATAATGTGAACTCTGGTAATGTATTACGTGTGTGTGTGCCTTACGTGTTACTTGTGCGTGTTTATTTATATGTTTGGTGTGGAATTCAAGCGAATCAATCGAAAATCAAATCGAAACTCGAAAAGCAATCGAACTCAATCGAAACCGACATCGCAACGTGACTTATAGAAGATTGTATGTTAGATATAGTAGTTGGGACTGAAAGTAATTCGACTAGGAACCCTATCGCATTCGTATCATCGTCCATCGAAATCGAAACGTCGAAAATCGTCGCAAAATACTCAAAGTGTGTCGCGGATCGAACAGGAGGCATCCTGATCGAACAGGCCAGCCGATCGACTAGCATCTTGCCAGCCGATCGAGCAGCCCATCCGATCGGAGCTCCTGGCCGATCGGCTGCCACTTTCCCCTTTTGGAAGCCTATAAATAGGGCTGTCCTTGTCTTCATTTCCACTTTTGGAAAGTTCTCACCGGCCAGCTCCTATTCTTCACCTTTTCTCAGATTTCTCTCAACTCCGGTAAGTTCTCACTCTAATTATTGTACGTTTTTTTATCATTGCATGATTCTACATCTTTCTATCTTTCAAAACTCGATTTCTAACCGTGAAATCACCAAGATCTAAGTGTTCTTGGGTGATGTCATCATGGTGTTCTTGAAGAACATCAAACTTTGGCCTCATTCAACCATGAATAGCTTAGATCTAACCGATTTCCACATAAACAAGTTAAGATCTATCAAAGATCTAAACATCCACAAGTTGTGAAGGATTGAAAGAAGGAATCCCAACTTTCTTTCAACTCTTTTACACTCAATGCCTTCAAACCGGTAGAAACGGAGCCTGAGCCAACCCACCGATCATTCCAATGGTTGGATGGTTCAAGATTCGGGTTCTATCTACGAGGTTCACCGACAATGGGTTAAACTCCAAACCGACGTTCCGAACCGCTCAACGGACGGATTTGGGTGATCCCTGCCCGAGCCGGAGAGGTGAGTAAGAACGAAGGTATCATAGTTCAACTCGTTATCAAACTACCTCGATATAATGACAAGTAACCAAACAGCCAAGTGTTAGACGAAAGGCCGACCAGGTCAGAGATGCTGGCCGAACGGCTAGGCTGTTCGAACAGCCCAGCCGATCGAACATACCAGCCGATCGACCGGGCCAGCCGATCGGCTAGCAATGGTCCCACACTTTAAAATTTCATGAAGCATAGTATCAAGGAAGGGATGTTCGATCGAACTGCGTTTGGTGAACATTACTCTTCGGATCATGAGATACTACTCTTCAACACTTAATCGTTTTCACAACTCGTTCGTAGTAGGGAATGCCAACCGATCGAACAGACTGTTCGATCGAGCGACATTCAGTTGAGGACAAATTCTGAAGTTCCTAGCCGATCGAGTGAGCTAGCCGATCGAACGAACCGTTCGATCAATCGACTTGAAAGGTAAGAACACTTCAGTGTTCTCATATACTACAACGAAAACTTCAAAAGTTCAAATCCTCAAACACAAACACACTAGAGGAAGAAACAATCCACTCGAACGGCCCAGCCGATCGAGCCCACCGACCGATCGAACAGGACTGTCCAATCGGATATACCAGCCGACCGAACAACCCGTTCGATCGAACCTGCCGTTGGATCGACCAGCCTATTCGATCCATCCGCATTTGTTTGCATTTCCACGTTACTCATTGTTGTACTATCGAACTATTCAGGCTAACCCTACTCTCAGTGCTCCCTTCAATCCATAATCAATCACTGTGAGTATACTCGATCTCTTTTTGCTTTTAGCACTTTTGGGTGTTACATACGTTACCTATCAAATCACAATCAAACACAAACTATTTGAACGCTAACCATTTGCATGTGTTACTTGACTAAATGAATGTTGTTTATTATGTTTACACGTGGAGTGCTATCTACCTGCCTTAGCAACATAGTACTATAGTTTGGACTCAGCACCCGTTCACGCGGGGGTTGTTAAGGACAATTACTTGCATGGATTACGGTGGTAACCATGTATTGCGAACCGTCTCGGACGGTCAACCCGCAGTCGTTGGTATCGATGGTCCCATGTCGATAATTAACATGCATCGTTTTCCTCTGTGTACGTGCCTGGTTATGCGTAAACTATTCGAACTCTATATGCTAATATCAAACTTGTATGCTCACCTTTACATTATATGTATTGACTTTATTTTAACGTATGTGACAGGTGCTTAAGTTGCTAGGATGCTTAGGCGCGTGGTGATGAAATCGAGGCTAGGGAGTCTAGAAATAATAAACAATTGTCTGTAATAATAATTGAATCTGAGTTGTCGGAACGGAATTATTTGCCTAGTTGCTTTCTATGATAACTTGTTATTTATTTGGGGTACGGTATGGGACGTATCATTTAAACTGAATTTATATAATAGTTGTTGTCGAAACTTCTGGACAATCTGTTTCGCTCAGTGCCGCGCCCCGATGATTCTGCCATCGGTTGGGGTGTGACAGGTTGGTATCAAAGCCATAACTATTGTCCACCCCAACCGATGGTGGAAACATCGGGATGAGACGAAGTGTGTATAGATTGCTAGAGACGTCATAACACTATGTGACAATATTTAATTAAATTCAAATTTCATTTCAAAACTAACTGTCATACAAATTCAAAAGGAAATAACAACATTGTTTCAACAAATAACATAACAAACAAAAGATAGATAAATCTAGGTGTGTATCTAGTCCACCCTAAACTGGTTTCATCAATCATCCATACTTCATTAATCAACCTGCAACATGTATTAAAATAGAGTTTCAATGCAATGGCAATGAGCGAGTATACAAGTTTGTTTACATAGCATAATAGAATAAAAGACTCAAATCCAACATGAACATAATAAAATAGTTTCAGCCATGCTAGTTCACGCAGTCCAAGTGACAGCCCAAGTTTCCAATGCGTTAAGTGCCTTTCCCAAAGTTTAACGGGAGGTTATATGTCTCATCCTAACAATACCCCAAAGACTAACGGGGAGCTGCATTACCCCTATAACGCTACTAATGTTAAGGCGGAACTACACAAAGGGATTAAACGTTCACATAGCACAAAATAGTCTCAAGTATCACAAGTTTCATGATTCATGTTAAATGGATAGAGCATGTTTCAAATAAGTTTCAAGTGTCACATGTTTGAATATAGAATACATGTTGCATCCCAAGGTGTAAAAGGGAAAAAGGGATCGAGTATACTCACGGTGGTTGCAAGCTTTCCCACTTGAAATCCCGCGAGCGAGTTTGGTGGATGGATTAAGTTGGAGCACCTAGTCCTTCTACACAAGGAAACGTAGGTGTGTGAGTTTGGCGTACAACGGAAGATTATAAATTTGGAGTTTAACATAACATAAAGTATGATATCAAAATAATCATCTTTAACTTACACTCTTATATGACACTACGTAACCACTAGGGTTATATTGTATTTCATGGGTAGTAAGCCCATTAGAATCATACTTGGAGTGTTAAGTCTTAGATGTCATTCTACTACCTTAACATATAAACACAAGTTTAATATTAAAGGTTCGAATGTGTGTATATATATATTTAAGTTAAGTATTACATATTATTAAGTTCAATAATTCAAGTAGGAGGTAGAAGATTAAGAATGTGTGTATATATATTTAAGTAGGAGGTAGAAGATTAAGATCTTCGTTTAGGCACCTCGAGTTATTCATGAATGTCATGTATGGGGTAGGAAGGACATGCTTCCATTTAGGGACCCCGTGAATGTTCACCACTTCACTTGATGTAAAGACAACCAAGGAGGGTCAAGAACTAGGACTAATACAAGTATGTAAATAATCTAAACTAAAAGAAATCATCAAATCATGTGAGGATTTTATGTTGGAACAACCCAAGTTATTCCACAATCACTCATTCATCAAAGTCTAAGCTTGACATGACTTGTGGGTTAAATACCCTAACAAAACAGAAAGTTTATGAGGTTTAATCCTCTGATTTAAGTGTCTCAACCATGTTTTTAAGCTTAACCAACCATAAGAGGGGTTGTAAGCATTAGGACATTGGTGTGATATGTGTTAAACACAAGTTGGATGAAGTTTAAACAAGTATGTAACAAAACAGAAAGTTTTTGGTCAATTTCAGAGCAATTCCAGGTCTGATTTCTCCAAGGAGAAGTCAAGGAATCAAACTCCATGATTAACCAAGCAAGTAGGAAGAAGAATCAAGTAATTTCGTTTAAGAAATGAGCAAGTTATACCAAGTTTAGTGCAAGAGTGTGAATCTGTCCGAAAATGCAGATTCTTGCTGGAACTTGAGAGTGTTTGGAGAGAATTGAGAGTGATGAAAGTGTCCAAGTGCTTGGAGGACCTTGGGTACTTATAGGAGAGTGATTAGGGTTGATTTGGGGGGTTAACTAGTGCTAAAACTCGGTTTAAACCAAAGAATCCCGCCCAAAAACGAAGCTGGTCGCGACTGTCCAACTATTCTGCAGACATGAGGTCCATGCGGCCCGCCTGAGGTATCAGGCTAAGTCCACGCGGGCCGCGAGCCCTTTGTGGTTCCGGGTACAAGTTTCATTTTTTTACAATTTGGCCCCTGAAGTTGTGTGTTTGATGCGTTTAAGGTATTTTAAGGGCCATTTTTGTCATAAAGGCATAGTTTAAGATGTGATTAGGTATGAGGAGTATAAATCAAGTATCATCAAGCGTATAAGTATCAAATCAAGTGTCGTTCTCGTTCAAAATACGTTCAATGCATAAGTTTAGATTAATTACAAGTTTCGCACATAGTTTCCAAGAATAACGAATAATCATCGATTGATTCACGAAGTCGAACATACGAGCATACATAGAATGTGTATAACATAAATGTAACAAAATACAAGCTTCATTAATGATCCAAGTCTCGGTTTGACAATGATTACAAAGAAGGGAACGATTACAAGAATACAAAGTTTCCAAAAATAGAAGTACAAAAGAGCCGGGCGTTACAGTCTCCCCTCCTTTAGGAAATTTCGTCCCGAAATTTAGGAAGACGTAGGGAAAAGATGAGGATACTTTGATTTCATATCCTTTTTGAGTTCCCAAGTAAATTCGGCGCCACGTTTTCCTTCCCATCTAACCTTGACGATAGGAATTTTACTGCGCCTTAATAACTTGACTTCTTGCTCTACGATTTCCACCGGCTTTTCCACAAAATGCATAGTATCGTTGATTTGAAGATCTTCGAGAGGAACTTGAAGTCCTTCATCAGCGAGACATTTCTTTAGGTTAGAGACGTGGATAGTAGGCCCCTCTTTTGAAGGAGACGTTACCCTGAACCCAGTAGTTTGAGTCAGCAAGGATACAATCCTAAAGGGTCGGATTATTGAAAGATAATTAATTAAGTTATTAATGCATAATGTGGTAGGCCCCTCTTTTGAAGGCGACGTTACCCTCAGCTAAGTAGTCTGAGTCAGCAGGGATACAGTCCTAAATAGCTGGGTTAAAGTTTTAATAGTAGTTTAACTTATGAGGGGATCAAAGAGTTTGGACCCCCGCCATCTAATACCTTTGGGCATTGAAGGAGGTCCTACTAAATTTGACCCAGGTCCCTTGCAGGATCTCTAAACGCTGAACAACGGCAAGACTCTTACCAAACCGTTCCCTTAACCCCCGACTAGGTAGCCAACATACCTCCATATAGACCGTGGAGATATGAATGGTGAAAATCTTTTAGAGTAAACTTCCGTTTTGCTCCCTGTGGTTTGGTCATTTTAACGGTTTTGCTCCAATAGTTTAAAAATAGCGATTTTCCTCCCTGATCTTTCGAGTTTGTCGCCAGTTTGCTCCCTAATCTTTCGAGTTGGTCGCCAGTTTCCTCCCTAATGGAGTTAGAGGCTGGGAGCAAAATGAAGATAAGTTAGAAAAATCAGGGAGGAAAATGGCTATTTTTAAACTATTGGAGCAAAACCGTTAAAATGACCAAACCACAGGGAGCAAAACGGAAGTTTACTCAATCTTTTATTTTATATAGACAGTAAAATAATGCCAAGACACCACGGACAAACGATAAGGAAGAATCACTTTCAACATAAGAAACTAGTAATTAAAGTCATTAATACAAAACCAATTAAAAAGCGCAAAAGATTAGAAATAAAAAGTATTACACTAAACACTTGTCTTCACCAAGTGATGTAAAAGACTTAGGCAAACATGGCCTTTGATTGTCAAGAACTCTTACGATCAATCTTGGATCCCGAGATGACTCACACACTCTACGATGGACAATGGATGATGGTGGTGGATGATGGTGTTATGGTGGTGGTGGGTGGTGGGTGAAGTGTGAGAGAGGTGGTGTGCCAAGGGATGAGTTGAAATGTCTCCAAGCACTCCTATTTACAGGCTGAACAGAAGCTCGAGTTGAAATGACAAAAACACACTTTTTCCAACATTAGTACTAAAAAGGGTTAGTTTTATGCCACATTTTATATAATTTATACGTTGCATTTTGCGCATATCACCAACATAAATACAAAAAGGAAGAGTTGACATATCATGCCTAGCCTTCAAAGTACACCCCAAGACCAAAACAACAAGCCAGAAGACAAGCACGGGGCCATGCCACCAAGGCATGGGGTCGTGCCCCACTCCAGAGTCCATGCAAAACAAGACAAACAGAGCAGACAAGAGACCCGGGGTTGTGTCCCATGGACACGTGGCCGTTGTCAACTCCCATATATGCAGAATCTCTTAAAGGACAATATAGTACTGACCACGGGGTTGTACCCTCTGACACACGGGATCGTGTGTGCGTACGGACTGACACTGGTCAATTAATGAAGATAGAGAGAAAAGGACATAGGGTCGTGCCCCTGGGTGTGGGGCCATGTGAAGGGTCTGTTTGCAGCTATAAAAAGAGGTGTTTGGTTCATTACCAACTCATCCATTGGCAAACCACTTCTCTCTCACCTGCCACCATTCCACCACCACTACAACACCATCATCCACCACATTCCTCCATCATCCACCTTTAGAGTGTGTGTAGTAGTCGCGGGATCCAAGATTGATCGTAAGAGTTCTTATCAAACAAAGGCCATGCTTGGCTAAATCTCTTACATCACTTGGTGAAGACAAATCTTTTATGTATTACTTTTGATTTGCAAACTTTGGCTCCTATATATTTAGGTATGTATTAGTGACTTTAAGAAATAGTTTTTTTATATTTAAAAGTGAACTTTATTCTATCATTTCTTCATG
Source organism: Helianthus annuus (assembly GCF_002127325.2). Classification (NCBI taxonomy): domain Eukaryota; kingdom Viridiplantae; phylum Streptophyta; class Magnoliopsida; order Asterales; family Asteraceae; genus Helianthus; species Helianthus annuus. The sequence goes on from NC_035446.2 coordinate 104,504,214, forward strand.
TTTTGTTGATTCACTCATTCGTGTCTTTATGTGCTATATAAAGCACGTCAACTGCTTGGAAGGGGGTTAGAAGGGTGGTTTGGTTAAAGTTCTTGCCTCGTTCAGTGTATAGATCCTGTGAGGACTTGATTCAAGCTTATTAGGACTTCTCTTGAGGCAGATAACATCAAATCGGGGGAAGTAAGAACGGCTTGAATCTCTTATAAATAAACTACTATGAAAACTTTAAAACAACCTTGTGGGACTGTATCCCTGCTAACTCAGACCAATATGGTCGAGGGTAGCTGATATGCACAAAATACAACATATAAATCATATCAACTGAGAAAACTAATATAAAAGCTGAGAGGAAATTTGTGAAGTGAGTGCGTTTGAAAAATAGAAGAAGGTTGGATATTGATGGTGTCACACCCCAACCGATGGCGGAATCATCGGGGCATGGCACTGAGCGAAATAGATTGTCCAGAAGTTTCCACAACAACTATTAATACTATTCAGTTAAATGATACGTTCCATACCGTATCCCAAATGATACAATATATTATTACAGATAACAACTAGTCAAGTAATTCTGTTCTGACAACTCAGATTTAAATAAAACAAATAAATATTGTTCAAATGCCCTAAAGACCCGGTCGAACAAGATCTACAGACAACTATGCTCTAGACGCTTGTTCCTGACAGACAACTATTTGTTGGGGGGCTCTAGAGCTTTATTCTAGCCTCGCTTTCCTAGCAAGCAAACATCTTAAACACCTGTCACATACGTTAAAATATAGTCAATACATAAATGTAAAGGTGAGCATACAAGTTTGATAATAAAATATAGAGTTCGAAATAGTTTATACATAACCAGCACGTACACAGAGGAAAACGAAGCATGTTAATTATCGACATGGACCTATCGATACCAATGACTGCGGGTTGATTGTCCGAGACAGTTCGCAATACATGATTACCACCGCAATCCATGCAAGTAATTGTCCTTAACAACCCCCGTGTGAACGGGTGCTGAGTCCAAACTATAGTACTACGTCGTTAAGGCAGGTAGACAGCATTCCATGTGTAAACACAATCAACAAGCATTCATTTAGTCACGTAATACATGCGAATCGGTTAGCGTTCAAATAAATTGAGTAGTGTGACCGATTGTGATTTTGATAAGTAACGTATGTAACACCCAAAAGTGCTAAAGCAAAAAGGGTTCGAGTATACTCACAGCGATTGATTGATGGATTGAAGGGGGCGCTTGAGAGTAGGGTTAGCCTGAATAGTTCGATATCATAACGATGAGTAACACGTAGAATGGAAACAAATGATGAAGGGTCGAACAGCCTGGTCGATCGAACAGCAGGTTCGATCGGCCGGTAGGCTCGATCGGCTGGACTGTTCGAGTGGATTGTTTCTTCCTTTGAGTAGGATGTGTTTGTGTATGATGGTTTGACCTTTTGAAGTTTTTGTTGTAGTATTTGAGAACACTGAAGTGTTCTTACCTTTCAGGTCGATCGATCGAACGGTCTGTTCGATCGGCCGGCTTAACCGATCGGTTAGACACTTCGATAGTGAGTCCTCAGCTGGATGTCACCTGGTCGATCGAACAGCATGTTCGATCAGGTGGCACTCCGTACTACTACGAGTTGTAAATCGATTAAGTGTTGAAGCATAGTATCTCATGATCTGATGAGTAATGTTATCAAACAGCTCGTTCTATCAAACACACCTCGTTCAATACTATACTTCATGAAATTGTCAAAGTGGGGGGGGGCACTTGCTAGCCGATCGGCTGGCCTGGTCGATCGGCTGACATGTCCGATCGGTTGGGTTGTTCGTTCGGACAGCCTAATCGTGCGGCCAGCATCCTGACCTGGTCGGCCTGTTCGTCTAACACTTGGTTGTTCTGATTATTTGACGTTATATCGAGGTATTTTGACAACGAGCTGAACCATGGAACCTTCGTTCTTACTTGTTTCTCCGGTTCGGAAAAGAATCACCCAAGTCCGGCCGGTGAACGGTTCGGAACGGTAGTTTAATGTTTAACCCGAAATCGGTGAACCTCGTAGATAGAATCCGAGTCTTGATCCACACAACCATTAGAATGATTAGTGAGTTGGCTCAAGCTCCGTTTCTACTGGTTTGAAGGCATTGAGTGTAAAAGAGTTGAAAGAAAGTTGGAATTCCTTCTTTCAATCCTTCACATCATGTAATGTTCAGATCTGTGATAGATCTTAGCTTGTTTATGTGGAAATCGGTTAGATCCGAGCTACTCATGGTGGATTGAGGCCAAAACATGATGTTCTTGAAGAACACCATGATGACATCATCCTAGAATGCTTAGATCTTGATGATTTCACGGTTAGAAATTAAAATTTTAAAGAGAGAAAGGTGTAGGAGTGTGTAATGATCAAGAAAGTACAAGATTTAGGATGAAAACTTACCGGAATCGGAAGAAATCTGAGGAAAGAAGGGGAGCACGAGCTGGTCGGTTAGAGAGTTTCCAAAAGTGGAAAGAATGATAATGACATGCCTATTTATAGGCTCCAAAAGAGGAAAGGGCTGGCCGATCGGCCAGGCACTCCGATCGGACAGCCTGCTCGATCGGACAGTCCGTCCGATCGGCTAGGCTGTTCGATCGGCTGACAGCCTGATCGATCAACAGCCTGGTTCGAGTGTTCGGTGCGACGATTTCTGACATTTCGATTTCGATTGATGACGATACGAGTACGATAGAGTTCCCTATTCAAATTACTTTTAATCCCAACCACTGTATCTATATACAAGCATCTATATCTCGCGTAACCTCTTTTCCACTACTATCATGATTCAATTTCGGTTGCATTCGATTGAGTTTCGAGTTTCGATTGATTCGATTGAATACCACACAAAACATAAAGTAAGCACGCACAGGTAACACATAAGGCACACACCCAAGTAATATAACACCAAATTCGCATAATTCGAGTTTCGAGTTCGATTGATGATTCGATTAGCTTGATTATTGATTGATTAACTTTATCGCATTGTTACTTCCTACTATTCACAGTCGTAAATCGTTTCGCGTCGATTAAACATTTGATTACTTCGATTTCTTAGATTAACAACACTTACTCCACATAATACAAATAAAACATAAATTAGACTATTTACAGTCAAAGAAGTCAAAGTTGACTTGGACTTTGACTTTGACTTTGACATTCGAAAACACGGGGTGTTACATATGGAGTGAGAATGCTTTTTTTTTAAATTATAATTATGAGCGTTTGAAACACACTCCACAACCACAATATACATCATGGTATCATGAAACTATCGCCTGCAACGGTATTTCACGGTCATCATCACGGTATTTCACGATCATCATCACCGCCAAACCACTTATACCGGGGGCGCCCTATGCAGCCTAACTCATATTAATTAATGCTTATGTCAATTTCTCATGGCGTATTTAAATAAATCCCAATTACCCAAATGACTTGTTTCTTAAACAAAACTCACCAAACACTTTTCAATAAAAAAAAGTTGAGTTAATTGTCCGGATGGTCTATGTGATTTTACGTTTTTTCACGTTTAGTCCCCACATTTTGGAAATAGAAGGTATGCTCCCTATAGTTTGTCATTTTTTATTCGGATAGTCCCCTAACATTTACTCAGACAGAGGACTATCCGAGTAATAAAGTGACAAATCATAGGGAGCATACCTGCTATTTCCAAACTAACTGACATTTACTCAGCGGACTATCCAAGTAATAAAATAACAAACCATAAGGAGCATACCTGCTATTTTCAAAAGGTGAGTACTAAACATGAAAAATGGTGAAACCAGAGGGACCAATCCGGGCAATTAACTCAAAAAAGTTTATCATTCAGTTTTCGTACGATGGCCTAGTTACGATTGTACGACATATATGGACACATAAATATATCTGGATATGTTATACGATCGAGAAAAAGATAAGTAAAAAAATTGTCAGTATGGTAGAATTGGAGACACTGGAAAACAAAATAAAAGTCGATCCATGCTTCACACAGCTCATACACCAAACACACACAGTATCTCTCTCCTCCATTATTTCATCATAAAGATGGGTCGATACACACGTGTACGTGTAAACTGCGTATGTTTCGTGTTTTCGCTGTCTCATTAAAAATTTAAAAACTATTTTCCAGAATTGTTTTATGATTAATTAATATTACAATAACAAAAAAATGTTCATCAAGAATCAAATGATTAATATCTAAAAAAGTATTTTTATCTCCATAAGTTATGGTAAAAACTAATGAAAGATAAATAGAGAAAAAAAGGTCTAATTCGTATATCAAGGAGTGAATGATATTGTTTTATTGATGAATATTCCTATATTCATATCAAGTAGTGAATGATATTGTTTTATTGGTAACTTAATTCTTTTTAAGGGGCTCTTTGTTTACCTTTTAACGAGGCTTTCAATGGTTCAGATCTCTTATTGGTTCAGCACTTAATGGTTCAGACTGTTTGTTTCACGAGCTGATGTCTGAATGCTTCAGACATTTGCCCCTGAATGGTTAAGCATTATACTGAGTCTGAATTGTTAAGATCTTTAATCTGAATTGGTCAGACATTTGCCTCTGAACGGCTAAACATTATACTGGCTCTTAATGGTTCAGAGCTCTTACTGGTTCAACACTTAATGGTTGAGACCTCTTATTGGTTCAGCACTTAACCATTCAGAAGTTTTCAAACAGCCCCTGACTCTCATGGTAAACCGGCACTCGATTAATATTATTTTGTATACATATATTCAGAGGCGTAGCTTTCAAGGGGCCGCGGGGGGGGGGGGGGACCCTCGAACTTTTCGCTCAATAGTGTTATGTTTGTACGTTTTGTATAGAATTTTTTAGGTATATACGTTTTCGACCCATCGGTTTTATAAACAATTTTTTTCCTTATATAGAATTTTTACTTGTATAGAATTTTTATGTACACCGGGTTAGATTCACCGATGGTCTTCGTTTCGCTAGTAGGTAATGTATATTTCGTATACTCAACCCCATCACTTAGATCCCCAAGAAGCAACATATTGGTATTAGATCGAGTATCGATTTAACGTATCACATGTTAGGTCATATTGCTATTAATTCATGTTGCATTATGTCTATACCTTATGACAAACTCGAAGCCTCATATCTTAATGCAAATAAGGTGTTCAGTTAGTATAAAAACACCTTGAGATTGATTTGTATTTTTTTCATGACAGGATATTGTTCAAGATTCTAAACCTTCGTTTGTTTCTACAATTGACCAAGCTTTTGATATCTTAGGTTCCACTTATTTGATTATATGAGGCCCATATTTCACGTCATGTCATATGTTAAACTTGTAGGGATATATTAGTTTTCATAGGGCATAACAATTGTTGATGCCCACTAAAGATCTTTATATGTTTGTATAATCATCAACATTTAGTGTTAGTTAGGATATAGACTTGTGATTTTGCATAAAGGATAATTGTGAATTTATTTGAAACTATTGCTACCAACGCTTGTATTGATGTAGTCGGACCCCTAGAGAGCCAAGTATAAAAAATGGGCAATAATATCCATATCATAATCAGAATGGTTCGTATATTGCGCGAGGGAGAGGGAGAGAGAGAGAGAGAGATGAGTCTCCTATCGTACGGAAAATGTGAGCCAAACCATGATGGATGGATCAACGACGGATTATAGCCCAGTACTACACCAAGCCCAGATTATAAATACTGTCTACAAAGACTGGAAAAAATACACACAGTTAATTTGTACGATTCTTTCTTTGGGTACTTCACTATATAACAATGTTAAACGATACTAGAAGTTTATGTTGGATAGTTTCATTAATTAGTAATGAAAATAGTTTAGTATTAAATTTAAAATTGGATTTGAATTTGAGCAGGGATGAGATCAGGATAAAAATTATGCAACATTCAGCCCACAAGTTATAATTTAACAAATATGAACCGATTTTTTTTGAACGGCCAACAAAACCAAAACTTTTATTAAAAACACCTGCTAGCAAGGAGCTAGCACAAACAATCTGAAAAAACAATACACCAACAAACTGAAACCTTAACCCATACTATCAATATTAAAACTCTTCCAGTTCTCCCAAGAAAGGCTCCTCCGCTTCGATCTATTCTTAATCCACAAATACGAAAGGGTTCTTGCCTCATCAATGACGTTGGCAACCGAAGGGGTTTTCGCGTTGAAAATGGCATTGTTTTTAGCCCTCCAAATGCTCTAAATAACCGTATAAATGATCGCTTGCGTCACTTTCCTTCTAGTCTTCGAGCCGCCCAGAAATTCATGCACATGTAAAAGGTCAGAAAAATGAAAAGCATTAAAACGATCGAGACTTCCACCACTGATAAACTACTCCTCGTTCTTCAATTCTAGAAGATGTATTTTTTTATATATATTTAAAAAATCATTTTTTTAAGAAAAATACTGTAAAAGATCTGAAAGAAATTTTCTTTTAACATATTTTGTTTAACTTACTTGATCAGTCTTTATCATCTTTTATTTATGTTATGAACTTATGATCAACATAAGTCAAGTTAACCAAAAACGGAAAGAAGTTGCCTTAAACATGTTATGTTAATGTAGATTTGTAGCTCATATGTAGTTATCGTGAAGTGAAAGATGATAAAAATAAGATTAAGAGATAGACAAAGACGCTTCAATTATCATGTTTTGATTGATTCCAACTTCCAAGCTACCCAATTATTGGTATATGTATAATTATATAAATATAATGAGAAATACACGATACATAGAATTGAGCATTTTGAAAAATTATAAATGAATTATTATGTTTAAAAAAACAAAGAAAAATGACTAATAAAGGAAGTGGCTGAAAAAATATATATAGAGCTAGGTTGAAGTTTATCCGCAAGTCCGTACTTTGAAAGCCGAGTATGACCGATTGAAAAATAACGATGTTGTTGGTTTGGTTACTAGCTGATGGACCCGCTTTTAGAGAAATAGAAAAAAAAAAAACAAGTGGAAAAATACAGTTAAATGTCATTTTAATCTCTGTGGTTTAGGCGTTTAAAGGTTTATTTTTCGCTTGTGAGTTTAAAAAGGTTTTATCGTTGCCATTTTAGTCCACTGAGTTAATTTTATCCATTTGTTCTGTTAATGAAAAGGGCAATTCGGTCATTTTATATGTAATTTTGTTAACTAAAAAGGCAATTCGGCCTTACAAAATCACCAAATTGCCCTTCTCGTTAACAGAAATAACGGATGAAGTTAACCCTGTGGACTAAAATGACAACGGTGAAACCTTTTTCGACCCACAGACGAAAAAGGAAACATTTGGACTAAACTGACAAAATGGCCCAAATCACAGGGACTAAAATGACACAGGGACTAAAAATGAAACTTTTTTTTTTAGTTTTTTTCAAAGGTTAACTCATACACCTACTAAACCTATTAATTAATCTACAACAATAGCCACCATAATACGAGAACTCTCAGCCACTTACTTAGTAAGGAACACATATTACTACACCCACTGATAACGTTGGGCTAGAAACCCTTTTTTAAACGTTTCTCAGCAAACAACTGTACGATTGTAGAAAAAAATAAAAGTTGTTAATTGTTTCCGAAGTAAAAAAAATTATTTTTTTCATTTATATATACATATAAATATTCGTTTTTATATTAATGATCAAAATTATATAAATAAAAAAACCAGATAATAAATATAAAGAATAATTAATAATTGGGTATAAAGGTGGAATTAAATAAAAGGGCCCATGAGAGAACAAAAGTATGGGTGCGTGCGGGGTAAAGTTAGGCGATTAACGATCGTCGGCGCCACATATTGACAAAGGATTCCAGCCCCTGCCTTGACTCCTACTTTGCTGCGTTGTCGATCTGGTTGGTACGTCTTTCCATTCTTTTCCTTTTTATTTCAGTTGACCTTCGTGAAGTGGTAAAACAAATCACCAAGTTGTATCGAAACGGATCAAAACCGACACACTATAAGCGTAACACTTTAACAAATCCTATATCATTCTGTCATGTTCTGTACACAAAAGATATTGAACTATAAGGAATGTCCCTCCTCAAATACTGAAGAGGAGACGTCCAAGTCATCAGACCGAACATAATATCAGATGGCTCGAACACCATGCTGCGACCCCCCAAAAAGCGCCCGGTTAGGAGAATCTTCTATAACTAATTCAAGGTCCACACTCCCAACTACCTGATAATGACAGGTCCGGCCATAACGGCCCGGACCACGTCAACATACCCACAAGTATAAATACCTCACTTAAACCTTCAAAAAAGGGTAATCTGTACTTTCTCTCTCTAGAATCTCCAATTCTCTCACTGATCATATTATGTACTGTAGGAATCCGTTCGTGTAAAATAAATAAAATTCTTTTATTAACTTGAAATTACAACTGAAGGAAAGCAAAAAATACAATACAAGTTACAACTGAAAAGAAGATAAACAAGAACAGAAATCCGAACAGAAAAACTGTTCTCTGGCTGAGGATCGTGTTAGACACGGGTCCCTTAAAACAAATTTCGTGTCTCCCAGGAGAACACGTTTGTTTCCAGGATACAACAGCCGCAATCAGTTGTACTGCCGGTCTTGACTCCAACCCGAAGGTGTACCATGCTTGCTTGAGAGAAGAAGATGAAAATTCTGTAGTGAGAGAAGATTGTATAGAGCTGGTGAATTTCGGTGTGTCTGGTCTTCAATAGGATGCTCCTATTTATAGTTGCAAGTCTTGAAGAAAATAAAAATGAATTAAATGGGTGAATTAAACTGCATTAAACGTCTTTAATGCACTTTAATTCGTCATTTAATTCTCAGTCAAACGCATTAACTTCGTCAGTTTCAAATGCTGAATGTAACTGCACTAGCATTAACTACAGCAGGAAGCTTCCGCACGCGCGCGCAAGACACACTGGCGCGCGCGCAGGTCTGCAACCTCACGCGCGGTGCGTCCACTTGGCTCACTGCCATGTGCACGTGCGCCATACTCACTCAGGTCCATGCGCGCCTGCGCGCGTGTGCCACGTCACCTGTGAGCCTCTACGAGCACGCCACACAGTCGCGCCGTTTTGGCTCACTTTGGTGCGCCGCGAACGTCACATCAGGCCCATGCACCATGCGCGCAACCGCGCGCCTTCATGCCATGTGTACTCGCGCACGTGTGCGCATGACTGCCACGTCATGCGCCACTGCGCGCGGACCCACTAGGGTCATGCGAATGCATCCCACATCAGCAACCACTTGGTCTTTGCAACCCTTGTGCTTCACCACGCGCGCGCGGTCAAAAATACAAAGGCGGCTCGCGGCGATGCGAAGTGCAAAGTGCGCCATCAAAGCGCCACAGTGCGCCTCATCGCCCACGCCACGCGCGCGCGCGCGTGTGCGAGTGGGAGTTAGGGTGCTCCGCACCCTTCGCGAGTACACTAGTGAGTGCTTCCATGAAACAATAAGGATGGAGAGATCCTACTTAAATACCCCTTTAAGTTCCATCTCTCATCCGATGTGGGACAAGGTGCCACTTTCCCACATATTTCAGCATTTCAAGTTTCAAACACCAAACTTTGAGCATCGATATCTCATTCATCTTAGCTCCGTTTTGGACGTGGTTTAGTTCGTTGCGAAGCCCTTCCAACGTAGAACACAAACCCACAAATAAATATATAAAACCCTCTCATTTTATTATATTTATTTCTAGTCCAAAATAGGAAAAAGACATTTTCCTATACAAAATTTCCAACAATCCCCCACATGAATAGAAATCGATCTATCAAGTTTCAACGATACACGTTCAACAGTTGAGCATTGCAAGATAGGTAGGTGTAACCTTTGAACCTTCTTTTGTGAAGCATACTTAGCCTCCTAGGGTCTTGTAGACGCGGTGTCCTTGAACAATCCCCCATTTATGTAGGCGACAATATACATTCACACGATACTCTCCCTAGTCGAGTCAAGACCACAGGGTTGTGTCCATTTATGGTCATGGAACACGTTCCTGGTTCTGTGAGAGCTCTAGGATTTGCGCCTCCCCACAAATCCATTCGAAGCGACCCTACTTCTCTCTAACATAGGTGATTCCTCTGAATCATTAAAAGCATCATGGTTAATTTGGATTTCCTCAAAATCCTTAACCTCAACATGCTTAACCTTTCCTTCGTGTCACTGATTGGAATGGACTAGGAAGTATACAACTCCCTTTATTGATTTTGGGGCACCCCCCACAGTGACTCCCTTTGGGTTTATGATTAAGTTTGCCTATTGAACCTAGATCTTGGGATCTCCAGTCAACTAGGTTAGGTTTCCCTCATATTCCCTTCATCTATGGGCTTTAGTCCCATTCCTCTTGACAACCTATACACCTTATCTGTGCTTAAGCCTTTCGTTAACGGGTCCGCAATGTTCTCATTTGACCTCACATAGTCAACTGAGATAACACCCGTTGAGATAAGTTGTCGTACCGTGTTGTGTCTACGTCGAATGTGCCTTGATCTGCCATTGTACATCATGCTTTGTGCTCTAGCAAGAGCAGACTGATTGTCACAATGTATGCAGATTGCCGTCAACGGCTTTGGCCATCTTGGAATATCTTCCACAAATTGACGTAGCCACTCCGCCTCTTCCCCGCTTTTATCTAAAGCGACGAACTCGGATTCCATCGTAGATCTAGCTATAACTGTTTGCTTGGAAGACTTCCAAGCTATAGCTACGCCAGCAGTGTAAACACATATCCACTTGTCGATCTATGATCTTTTATATCCGATATCCAGTTCGCGTCAGTGTATCCTTCGATCACTGCTGGATCACGGGTATAATGCAATCCATAGTCTCTTGTGTATCTTATGTATCTGAGCACCCTCGTGATTGCTTTCCAATGATCCTCGCTCGGATTACTGGTGTATCTACTTAGCCTGCTCACAGCATACGCTAAGTCGGGTCTAGTACATGTCATTAGATACATTAGACTACCAATGATCCTTGAGTACTCTAACTGAGAAACACTCTCGCCTCTATTCTTCCTTAGGCGTTGGGTATTATCAATTGGACTTCGAGCTATACTCGTATCATCCGAATTGAATTTCCCAAGGATCTTTTCCACGTAGTGAGATTGACTCAACACAAGACCATTTTGGGTACTAGTGATTTTTACTCCCAGAATCACATCCGCGAGACCCATGTCTTTCATGTCAAACCTCGCTTTCAACATGTCTTTCGTTGAGTTGATCATCTTATCATCACTCCCAATGATAAGCATATCATCTACATAAAGACATAAAATCACATAACCTCTTGGTGTGTCTTTAAAATAAACACACTTGTCGCACTCATTTATTTTGAAACCATTGTCAATCATGACATGATCAAACTTTTGGCGCCATTGTTTTGGAGCTTGCTTCAAGCCATACAAAGACTTGACCAATTTACATACTTTACCCTTGTTTCCAGGGGCGGAAAAACCCTCAGGTTGTTCCATGTAAATTTCTTCTTCTAAATCGCCATTTAGAAATGCGGTCTTTACATCCATTTGGTGAACTTCCAAATTTCTTAGGGTCGCAATTGCAAGAACCAATCGAATAGAGGTTATTCGCGTTACAGGCGAGTAAGTATCAAAGTTGCTAGACCCTCCTTTTGTCTAAATCCTTTGATCACTTACCTTGCCTTGTATTTATCAATACTTTCGTCAGCTTTCATCTTCCTTTTGAATATCCAACGATATCCAAGTGGTTTACAACCAGGTGGAAGATCTACTAACTCCCAAGTATGATTTTGCAATATAGAATCAATTTCATTCTTAATTGCTTCTTGCCATTGAGGTCCTTCTGCGGAGGTAACCGCCTCGCGGTAGGTATTGGGCTCACCCTCAACCATGTAGCTCATGAAGTCTGGACCAAATGATTTTTCAACCCTTTGTCGTTTACTTCGTCTAAGCTCACCCTCCTCGACCTCAGGTCGTTCATGAGTTTCATCTAATCTCGTAGACGAACTCGGAACTGCCTCATCTACCCATGTAGATGAACTTGGACCCGCTTCATCAGCCGCTGTTGATGAAGTCGCTTGTGTTTGACCTAACATAGGAAACACATTTTCAAAATATGAGACGACGTTAGGATTTTCCTCCATGATAGTGTGTTTGTGTACATCGGGATTCTTGGACTCGTGTACAAGAAAACGATGCGCACTACTTTGATGTGCATATCCAATGAAAATGCAATCAACAGTTTTGGGTCCTATCCTAAGAGCCTTAGGAGGTGGTACAATCACCTTAGCTAGGCACCCCCACACTTTCAAGTATTTGTACGAAGGCTTCCTTTTTCTCCATAACTCATATGGAGTTTCGTCCCTATTTTTCAAAGGTATCTTGTTCAAAAGATAGTTTGCTGAGAGAATGGCGTCCCCCCACATTTCTCGGTTCACTCCCGAGCTTATCAACATGGCGTTCATCATTTCTTTCAATGTGCGGTTCTTACGTACCGCAACGCCATTTGATTGTGGAGAATAAGGAGGTGTACACTCATGTACAATGCCACTTTTTGCGCATAAATCCGCAAAAGGTGCAACATATTCACCTCCTCGATCGCTTCTCAAGGCTTTTATCTTCTTTTTAAGTTGATTCTCAACTTCGTTTTTGTACAAGATAAACTTTTCTATTGCTTCGTCTTTACTCTTTAGTAAATACACGTAGCAATATTTCGTACAATCATCAATAAATGTGATGAAGTACTTATTTCCTCCACTCGTGGGAACCGCTTTTAAATCACACACATCGGTATGAATCAAGGGGTTCGGTTATTCGTTCAACCGATTTAAACGATGATCTTGTAAGTTTGTATTCAACACATGTCTCGCATTTGTAATTGGACTCGATATGGAATGTTGGTATTAAGTTTAATTTAATTAAACGTCGTAATGAATTAAAATTTACATGTCCTAGTCTACCATGCCAAACATTAGAAGACTCAATCATGTAAGTAGAAGAAGAACTTTCATTCATTTTCTTGTTTTGGTTTACAACCATTACATTCATTTTTAACATACCATTAAGGGCATAACCCTTTCCAACAAACATTCCACGTCTAGACAAGACAAAATTGTCGGATTCAAACACTAGACGAAATCCAAACTTGTTGAGCATCCATCCCGACATGAGATTCTTCCGTATCTCTGGGACATAAAGCACATTTGTCAAGGTAAGCTCCTTGCCCGAAGTCATCTTCAAGACGACCGTGCCTTCCCCCTTGATGCTAGCGGTAGCTTTATTTCCCATATAAAGCTTTTCTTCACCCGACGCTTCCTTGAATGTAGAGAAAAGAGCATTGTCTCCACAAACATGGCGGGTTGCACCCGTGTCAACGAACCATCCTTTTGGGTTTTCACCCATCGCGTTGACTTCTTCAATCATAGCCGCTTCCTCGGTTATCATTGCAATTAGAGGCATACCATCCTCATCAACCATGTGCGCACGCTCACGCTTAGGTTTGTTGCATTGGTTAGCACGGTGCCCCGTCTCGTTACAATTGTAACAAGTACCTTGGAAAGGCGCAGGCTTCTTTTTCACAGCCCCCTTTTTCGGCCCAAGGTTGTTAACCTTTGCTTTTCCTTTGTTGTCCTTCTTACCCCGTTTTGCCTTATTACCCTTTGAGGACTCCCCAACTTCCACCATGTTTGCTTTAGCCGAAGCTTGCAAAGTGGTGCCCTTTAGGGCCACCCTGTTGTCCTCTTCTATACGAAGACGGACGACAAGATCCTCAGTCGACATTTCCTTTCGCTTGTGTTTAAGATAGTTCTTAAAGTCCAACCAAGCAAGAGGTAATTTTTCAATCATGGCTGCCACTTGAAACGTCTCGCTAAGTACCATTCCCTCAGCGTGGATGTCGTGTAGTATAATTTGCAACTCTTGGACTTGGTTCATAACAGTCTTGTTATCAACCATCTTGAAGTCCAAGAAACGGGCGACAACAAATTTCTTTGTTCCCGCATCCTCCATTTTGTACTTTTTATCCAATGACTCCCATAATTCTTTGGAAGTCTTGATATTATAGTACACATTATACTATGCATCCGAGAGACCGTTGAGAACATAGCCTCGACATATAAAGTCCGAGTGCTTCCACGCCTCTACCGCGCTCAGAGCCTGAGCATCGGTCTCCCCTTCCGCAGGTTGGGGAACGGTCTCCGTCAAGAACCTCGCAAGGTTCATGGTGGTCAAGTAGAAGAACATCTTCTGTTGCCACCTCTTGAAGTGGAGACCCGAGAACTTCTCGGGTCATTCAGCATGATTCGCCACTGTGGACGCTCCCACAGTGTTGGCAGGGGTACCGACAACGACGTTGACGTTGGTATTTTCAGTCGACATTCTGAAAAATTCCACAAAACCAAGTAAATAAAATAATAAATGTGCTAATTTATTATTTATCCAATGTAAAGAGTTTTTGAAACCATCGGGCAGCTTCTAAGTCCAACTTTGAAGACTACAACAGTAGGTTTTTAGAACTCAGCGACAGAAAGGAGTAGAAACAGAGTTCTGTTTTGACAAAGTCGCTACTTTGAATCAAAATAGAGAAAAAAAATCTGTTTTTTTAAAACACAATTGTATGAATTCAAAACTGGTTCGAATTCACAGTAAAATATGTTTGAGATTCTACACGAACGGTGTTTTTAAAAAACTTGTTTTAAGATTGTAGGAATCCGTTCGTGTAAAATAAATAAAATCCTTTTATTAACTTGAAATTACAACTGAAGGAAAGCAAAAAATACAATACAAGTTACAACTGAAAAGAAGATAAACAAGAACAGAAATCCGAACAGAAAAACTGTTCTTTGGCTGAGGATCGTGTTAGACACGGGTCCCTTAAAACAAATTTCGTGTCTCCCAGGAGAACACGTTTGTTTCCAGGATACAACAGCCGCAAACAGTTGTACTGCCGGTCTTGACTCCAACCCGAAGGTGTACCTTGCTTGCTTGAGAGAAGAAGATGAAAATTCTGTAGTGAGAGAAGATTGTATAGAGCTGGTGAATTTCGGTGTGTCTGGCCTTCAATAGGATGCTCCTATTTATAGTTGCAAGTCTTGAAGAAACTGAAAATGAATTAAATGGGTGAATTAAACTGCATTAAACGTCTTTAATGCACTTTAATTCGTCATTTAATTCTCAGTCAAACGCATTAACTTCGTCAGTTTCAAATGCTGAATGTAACTGCACTAGCATTAACTGCAGCAGGAAGCTTCTGCGCGCGCGTAAGACACCCTGGCGCGCGCGCAGGTCTGCAACCTCACGTGCGGTGCGTCCACTTGGCTCACTGCCATGCGCGCGTGCGCCATACTCACTTAGGTCCATGCGCGCCTGCGCGCGTGTGCCACGTCACCTGTGAGCCTCTACGAGCACGCCACACAGTCGCGCCGTTTTGGCTCACTTTGGTGCGCCGCGCACGTCACATTAGGCCCATGCACCATGCGCGCAACCGCGCGCCTTCATGCCATGTGTACTCGCGCACGTGCGCACATGACTGCCACGTCATGCGCCACTGCGCGCGGACCCACCAGGGTCATGCGCATGTATCCCACATCACCAACCACTTGGTCTTTGCAACCCTTGTGCTTTACCACGCGCGCGCGGTCAAAAATACAAAGGCGGCTCTCAAGCGGCTCGCGGCGATGCGAGCGTGCAAAGTGCGCCATCAAAGCGCCACATTGCGCCTCATCGCCCACGCCACGCGCGAGCGCTTGGGCGAGTGCCAGTGTGTGTGCTCCGCACCCTTCGCGAGTACACTAGTGAGTGCTTCCATGAAACAATAAGGATGGAGAGATCCTACTTAAATACCCCTTTAAGTTCCATCTCTCATCCGATGTGGGACAAGGTGCCACTTTCCCACATATTTCAGCATTTCAAGTTTCAAACACCAAACTTTGAGCATCGATATCTCATTCATCTTAGCTCCGTTTTGGACGTGGTTTAGTTCGTTGCGAAGCCCTTCCAACGTAGAACACAAACCCACAAATAAATATATAAAACCCTCTCATTTTGTTATATTTATTTCTAGTCCAAAATAGGAAAAAGTCATTTTCCTATACAAAATTTCCAACATGTACTTCCAATACTTATCCTCAGACCCGGGCTTGGTCACAGAGAGGCCTTCCTCCCTGTGACGAGGCTGACGGTGTTTCCTTTTTCTGTGATCTTCTACAGGTTGCAGGCTACCATTTTGAGACTCTTCTTTCATTCAGCTTGAGCAGCTGATAACTGAGTCTTCAAATACCAATGATGCATTTTGGCTTAATAGTAGTGGATGGGATGAGAATTCCACAGTTAATGCTCAGATGAGAGTAGTACCAAGTGGCTGACCTCAAGTCTCTACTGGAAAACAAAAGAAAAAAATATTGATGCTTTTCATTGGCAAAACAGACAATGTTGATGGTATTGTTTGTCTAACTTATTAAACCAAACTTTTACTACGTAACTACCTACTATTACAAACTTTTTTGTTTACCTTACAAAACCTGATTATTGAATGTTAAACTTGTATTTCGAGCTCTCACCAAATTGTGTTTTGCTTCGACCCGATTGTTTTTTTTAAGAAAAGCCAATTCTTAAAAACGCTTCTATTCCTTTTGATTCAATAATGATCATAAGCACATATGAATGCATAAGCAAACATTTCAATTACAAAGTAAGATGGTTGATTCAATATTAATTGATTATTTAATCTTATATAACAAAGGCTTCGTAACCTAGTGGCACTAATGTGTTGAAAAATGTTTCTTTGTGAGATTAAGGGTTCTATTCTAATAGTGAAAAAAGTATGAAGTTAAAAGTAAAATTTTAATCTAGTGTAATATTTATTTTTTAGATTATAAAAGACAACTCTTGTCAAATTCCAAACAACTAATGATGCATGCAACTACACATACCACGATATAACGCACATATATATGAATAAGGTTTCCGGACAAATTTTAACAATATCTAATACATTTTTGCTATATGTGTACACAATAGACGACACAAAATATATTTTATAAAGTGTGTCAAACATAATCTCTCGATCAAATCGTTCTTCTTTTTGTCTACTTACTTTAAATTCAAACTTTTTTCAACTATTGGTATTATGGTTTCTTTTGACCTATGGCCTTTTCTTTAACTTTTTTTGTTGTCTTCCTAACTCTTTGAAGCTCTTTTTCCGCCATTTTTTCACGCATTAGAACAGTGTTGTTTATTTTTCACTTTCATATAACGGTGTAATATTTTTAATTTTTAATTCTTGTTAAGCTTTTAGTTTTTGTAAAGGTCCTTAAAATTGTCTTCACTTCATTTAACAACTTTTGTTTCTACAATTAGAGTGAATGTCATCTTACACCAAATTCAGTATTAATCACATTAATTTGGAAAATGGATGGCATATTTATGGTATTTTTATATATGTTTGACATGTATTAATTGTTTTAAAAATGAGATACGAATTTGCAAGAACCGAAATACCTACTCAACAAAAACGATATATCCAATAACATTAGAAAATCACCCGGTAAACATTCGTAAAAAAATGAGAAGCCAAAAAGTAAAGTGAAAGTAGAAAGAGGCACAGTAACCAGTTGTGATGTCAAAGTAGGAACACTCACATCACCTTCATGATCGCCACACCAAGCTAAGAGTAAAGCTCACACCGATGCAAAACCGAAGTTAGCATCATACCCCAAGAACAACGTTGTAGAAACAAACATAATCTCGATACGAAGGCAAACCAATATGACAGTACGAATAACGTCTTCTGCTGGTCACGTTGTTAAAGGCTTTTTTAACATAAAAAGGTCTAAGATATACAAAAAAAATAAAGGCAGCACATTAACCGGTTGCAACATCAGAGAGAGCCCACTAACAACACCTTCAAGGTTACCTCACGCATGGAAAAGCAAAGTTATCATCACAGCTTTTAGAACCACGCCAAAAATGTTAATATATTCTAATGAACACCGCAATTTCATAAAGACTCGGACATGAGAATAATCATCAGTAAAGAGGGCATACAGCAAGAGAAGCATCTACAATGGCTGCAAGTACCAACTTTTCTTTGTTAATTTTGTGGAGGAACTTTTATTTCTTTAGCCACGTGTTACTTATGTTTACACCTCATCTACGATATTTGGCTCTACTCATGTCCATTGCTCGTTAGCCAAGTCAGCCAAGCAAAAGAACCCTTGCGGCCTTGCCATCATACCAAAGGTCATATACAGACATGACTTTTACGATATAGAGGACTCAGGTAACCATCACTGCCCCTGAAAATGAGCAACATATCAATACCAAAATATAAATCCAAAATTAACACAATATGTACCAAAACTTCAATTTCAAAATAAGGAGGGTCAAATTTCAAATCATAGCCTTTGAATCCCCGGCAACGGCTGCCTGATGGCATTCATTGGCCCAATCCTGAGGCCCAGATCAACCAAAAAACTCTGCAAAACAGTCTCTTGCCACAGCTGGTTCTTGCACCCCTTAAAATTAGGGCTTGCAAAAACAACGTAATCATCGAGAATTGAGTTTACATAAGAAGTAACAACTTTCATTCACTTATTGCAAAATAAGAAAACCACCATGGCTGCAGGGGAGGTTGCAGGTGTTCACATACCATCCTGCAACCCTGCCACGCCAAGGTGGGATCTTTAGTGATTACTGAGATCCTCGAACTCATCAGAGCCCTTTCGTGAACCCTAATCGAGCAAAAGGGTTATGATGAAAAAAATAAAGAAGTCAGGCAATAAGAATCGGACAGTAATAAACTACCCCTAACCTGTAAGGTTACTGCGTTCTCTTTCCGAGTAAAAGGCTGAACAAACACCACCTAGTGACCTTCGAACCCAAATTCGCCCAATAATGACCATAGTTTCACCCCGTTCATCTGCCAGAAACGAAAGCGCCGAACAAAGGAGGCACGACGAAGCACATTGATGCAGGGAAATCCGAAAGAAAAAGGGTTTTTAAGGGGGAAGGGGACACATCAGCTGCGACGTGGCTCAAGCTAATGAAGGTACACATAACTCAACACAAAGTACAAAACCAAAACATAAAACACAACAGAAGCATATGTTACAACAACATGATGCACGAACATGTTGCAAATTTATAATATTTAATATTCAATTCACAAAATTAGTTTGTAGTAACTAGTTGTAGAACCCGCATGATGCGGTAGATGGACAATTTCAATACAACATATAGTTATATATGTCACACCCCAATTGATGGCGAAAACAACGGAGTGAGATGAAATAGATTGCTCATCACATATAACACTATTTGTGACAATGTTTAATTCAAAACTGATTTCATTGCATAACACAAATTGTCAAGTACAACATTCAAAAATTCAAAATACAACAAGTTTAATCAAAATAAGATAACAAATCTAGCATTTCTTAATGACTTTCTAAAGTCGTCCCTACTAGATTTCGTCCTAATCATCATCATCAACCTGCAACATGTTAAAAGTATAGTTTAACACAAAAAGCACCGGCGAGTACACAAGTTTTAAGTACATAGCATAAGTATAAAAATGTTCAAACGAATCCACATGGCAAACTATGTTATCAAGATTAACGTAAATCTAGCATGTGAATAATCAAGTCAAACCAAAGTTTAACGCAATGTTTAAAGAATCTTAACATAACCCAACGTTCACAGGCGGTGTGTTACTCCTATAGCGCTATACATGCTAAGGGTAGGCTCGATGGAAGTTAATGACAAGTTTATCACAAAACGAACAAACCTAGATTAACGAATCAAGTATAACGTATGCATGCATGTATTGGATTGTTTGTGCATAAAGATAAAGTTTAAGTGTTTGTGATATTAATAAGCTAACATGTTGCACCAAAAAATGTGTAAAATGTAAAATGGGTCAAGTGTACTCACGGTTTTGTAAAGCTTTGAACTTTAGAATCCCGTGAAGAGTTGTAAGTTGGAAGATGGAATCACCAAAGTCACCCTACATGGGGAAACGAAGGTGTGTAAGTAATGGATTTAGAATGGAGGATTCGGATTGGAATTTAAAGTACAAAAAGTATGTATTTACGAATGTATCATTGATGTGGGGTAAAATACACATATCTATCCCGTGTAAAGTGTATAATTTTTGTATAGTCTTATTTATTTTTATTTAGTTTTAGTATTATACTTTATTTATTTTATATTGTTACAGGTCCCGGTGCGAAAATGAATGAAAAACGAGCTTAAACGATTAATGCACGAAGAATTGGGAAATATTAAATAAAGTTAAAAGATGAGGGACTAAAATCGCCTTGTGCTGAAAGTTGAATTAATTCATCACTAAATGACAAAACATAGAAATTCACATGAATTGTGAATTGTGTTCTCTGTTGACCGAAGATTTAAAAGATGAAAAAAAAAACATATATTTCATTACAGTGGGCTCCAGCGAAGGATAGGGTTTAAGCCCATGTAATTTATGTAAAGTCAATTTTTTTTGGGCTTGTGGGTATTAGCAGCCATATGTTTGGACGGACAGGAATAATAGAGAGGGGCATATTTTAATGGGCAAATTACACTTTTCGTCCTTTATGTTTGTATCGGATTGCAATGGATGACCTTTAACTTTAATAATTACAATCACAGTCCTTTATTTGTGAAAGTCATTACACTATACGTCCTTTAGTACTAACCTGGTTAATTTTAACATTAAATGGAATCATGTGGACCCTATGTGAGGGTATTTTGGTCAACTACCCCTAACCTGTAAGGTTACTGCGTTCTCTTTCCGAGTAAAAGGCTGAACAAACACCACCTAGTGACCTTCGAACCCAAATTCGCCCAATAATGACCATAGTTTCACTCCGTTCATCTGCTAGAAACGAAAGCGCCGAACAAAGGAGGCACGGCGAAGCACATTGATGCAGAGAAATCCGAAAGAAAAAGGGTTTTTAAGGGGGAATGGGACACATCAGATGCGACGTGGCTCAAGCTAATGAAGGTACACATAACTCAACACAAAGTACAAAACCAAAACATAAAACACAACAGAAGCATATGTTACAACAACATGATGCACGAACATGTTGCAAATTTATAATATTTAATATTCAATTCACAAAATTAGTTTGTAGTAACTAGTTGTAGAACCCGCATGATGCGGTAGATGGACAATTTCAATACAACATATAGTTATATATGTCACACCCCAATTGATGGCGAAAACATCGGAGTGAGATGAAATAGATTGCTCATCACATATAACACTATTTGTGACAATGTTTAATTCAAAACTGATTTCATTGCATAACACAAATTGTCAAGTACAACATTCAAAAATTCAAAATACAACAAGTTTAATCAAAATAAGATAACAAATCTAGCATTTCTTTATGACTTTCTAAAGTCGTCCCTACTAGATTTCGTCCTAATCATCATCATCAACCTGCAACATGTTAAAAGTATAGTTTAACACAAAAAGCATTTGCGAGTACACAAGTTTTAAGTACATAGCATAAGTATAAAAATGTTTAAACGAATCCACATGGCAAACTATGTTATCAAGATTAACGTAAATCTAGCATGTGAATAATCAAGTCAAACCAAAGTTTAACGCAATGTTTAAAGAATCTTAACATAACCCAACGTTCACAGGCGGTGTGTTACTCCTATAGCGCTATACATGCTAAGGGTAGGCTCGATGGAAGTTAATGACAAGTTTATCACAAAACGAACAAACCTAGATTAACGAATCAAGTATAACGTATGCATGCATGTATTGGATTGTTTGTGCATAAAGATAAAGTATAAGTGTTTGTGATATTAATAAGCTAACATGTTGCACCAAAAAATGTGTAAAATGTAAAATGGGTCAAGTGTACTCACGGTTTTGTAAAGCTTTAAACTTTGGAATCCCGTGAAGAGTTGTAAGTTGGAAGATGGAATCACCAAAGTCACCCTACATGGGGAAACGAAGGTGTGTAAGTAATGGATTTAGAATGGAGGATTCGGATTGGAATTTAAAGTACAAAAAGTATGTATTTACGAATGTATCATTGATGTGGGGTAAAATACACATATCTATCCCGTGTAAAGTGTATAATTTTTGTATAGTCTTATTTATTTTTATTTAGTTTTAGTATTATACTTTATTTATTTTATATTGTTACAGGTCCCGGTGCAAAAACGAATGAAAAACGAGCTTAAACGATTAATGCACGAAGAATTGGGAAATATTAAATAAAGTTAAAAGATGAGGGACTAAAATCGCCTTGTGCTGAAAGTTGAATTAATTCATCACTAAATGACAAAACATAGAAATTCACATGAATTGTGAATTGTGTTCTCTGTTGACCGAAGATTTAAAAGATGAAAAAAAAAACATATGTTTCATTACGGTGGGCTCCAGCGAAGGATAGGGTTTAAGCCCATGTAATTTATGTAAAGTCAATTTTTTTTGGGCTTGTGGGTATCAGCAGCCATATGTTTGGACGAATAGGAATAATAGAGAGGGGCATATTTTAATGGGCAAATTACACTTTTCGTCCTTTATGTTTGTATCGGATTGCAATGGATGACCTTTAACTTTCATAATTACAATCACAGTCCTTTATTTGTGAAAGTCATTACACTATACGTCCTTTAGTACTAACCTGGTTAATTTTAACAATAAATGGAATCATGTGGACCCTATGTGAGGGTATTTTGGTCAACTACCCCTAACCTGTAAGGTTACTGCGTTCTCTTTCCGAGTAAAAGGCTGAACAAACACCACCTAGTGACCTTCGAACCCAAATTCGCCCAATAATGACCATAGTTTCACTCCGTTCATCTGCTAGAAACGAAAGCGCCGAACAAAGGAGGCACGGCGAAGCACATTGATGCAGAGAAATCCGAAAGAAAAAGGGTTTTTAAGGGGGAATGGGACACATCAGCTGCGACGTGGCTCAAGCTAATGAAGGTACACATAACTCAACACAAAGTACAAAACCAAAACATAAAACACAACAGAAGCATATGTTACAACAACATGATGCACGAGACATGTTGCAAATTTATAATATATAATATTCAATTCACAAAATTAGTTTGTAGTAACTAGATAGAACCCGCATGATGCGGTAGATGGACAATTTCAATACAACATATAGTTATATATGTCACACCCCAATTGATGGCGAAAACATCGGAGTGAGATGAAATAGATTGCTCATCACATATAACACTATTTGTGACAATGTTTAATTCAAAACTGATTTCATTGCATAACACAAATTGTTAAGTACAACATTCAAAAATTCAAAATACAACAAGTTTAATCAAAATAAGATAACAAATCTAGCATTTCTTTATGACTTTCTAAAGTCGTCCCTACTAGATTTCGTCCTAATCATCATCATCAACCTGCAACATGCTAAAAGTATAGTTTAACACAAAAAGCATTGGCGAGTACACAAGTTTTAAGTACATAGCATAAGTATAAAAATGTTTAAACGAATCCACATGGCAAACTATGTTATCAAGATTAACGTAAATCTAGCATGTGAATAATCAAGTCAAACCAAAGTTTAACGCAATGTTTAAAGAATCTTAACATAACCCAGCGTTCACAGGCGGTGTGTTACTCCTATAGCGCTATACATGCTAAGGGTAGGCTCGATGGAAGTTAATGACAAGTTTATCACAAAACGAACAAACCTAGATTAACGAATCAAGTATAACGTATGCATGCATGTATTGGATTGTTTGTGCATAAAGATAAAGTATAAGTGTTTTTGCTTTTAATAAGCTAACATGTTGCACCAAAAAATGTGTAAAATGTAAAATGGGTCAAGTGTACTCACGGTTTTGTAAAGCTTTAAACTTTGGAATCCCGTGAAGAGTTGTAAGTTGGAAGATGGAATCACCAAAGTCACCCTACATGGGGAAACGAAGGTGTGTAAGTAATGGATTTAGAATGGGGGATTCGGATTGGAATTTAAAGTACAAAAAGTATGTATTTACGAATGTATCATTGATGTGGGGTAAAATACACATATCTATCCCGTGTAAAGTGTATAATTTTTGTATAGTCGTATTTATTTTTATTTAGTTTTAGTATTATTGATGTGTGTCGGTGCGATATAATTTTGATGAGTATTTAAGCCTCTTTTTACACTTTTAGCCAAGTTTTAAATTTATAAAACACGATATTTACTAACACTAAACACACATATGGGCAAGTGCACCCTTCGTGGACGTAGTATAGTGTTGGTAAGATACCGAGGTCGTCCAAGGACACAAGAGCTTTTAATACCGGTTTATCCTCAACGTCTAATCAAATCAAAAAGTTAGAAAAATGTTTTAAACTAAGAAAAATAAAAACTAACTAAATGCTGAAAATAAAAATAAAATAAAAACAGATAGACAAGATGAATCACTTGGATCCGACACGTGTATTAGTATAACCTTTGATTATTTTCGCACTTTTGCACTTGTTTAAGAGATTATCTTAGTTATTGTAGTAGGCCCCTCTTTTGAAGGCGACGTTACCCTCAACCCAGTAGTTTGAGTCAGCAAGGATACAATCCTAAAGGGTCGGATTATTGAAAGATAATGAATTAAGTTATTAATGCAAATTGTGGTAGGCCCCGCTTTTGGCGGTGACGTTACCCTCGGCTAAGTAGTCTGAGTCAGCAGGGATACAGTCCTAAATAGCCGGGTTATAATATTAATAGTAGTTAACTTATGAGGGGGTCAAAGAGTTTGGATCCCCGCCATCCAATACCTATGGGCATTGAAGGAGATCCTACTAAATTTGACCCAGGTCCCAAGCAGGACCTCTAAACGCTGAACAAGGGCAAGACCCTTACCAAACCGTTCCCTTAACCCCCGACCAGGTAGCCAACATACCTCCATATAGACCGTGGAGATATGAATGGTGAAAATCTTTTATTTTATATAGACAGTAAAATAATGCCAAGACACCACGGACAAACGATAAGGAAAGATCACCTTCAACATAAGTAACTAGTTATTAAAGTCATTAATACAAAACCAAATAAAAAGTGCAAAAGATTAAAAATAAAAAGTATTATACTAAACACTTGTCTTCACCAAGTGATGTAAGAGACTTAGGCAAACATGGCCTTGATTGTCAAGCACTCTTACGATCAATCTTGGATCCCGAGACGACTCACACACTCTACGATGGACAATGGATGATGGTGGTGGATGATGGTGTTATGGTGGTGGTGGGTGGTGGATGAAGTGTGAGAGAGGTGGTGTGCCAAGGGATGAGAGAGAATGAAACCAAGCTCCTCTATTTATAGGCTGAACAGAAGGCTGGACACGGCCCCGTGCCCGTCTGACATTCTCTCTCTTCATTAATTGTAGTTCGCAATTACAATTAATGCGCCTGCTGTACTTTCACCACGCCCCCGTGCCCGCTGGACACGGCCCCGTGGTGGGCAATGGAAGCTTCTACTGGTTTGTCTTTTCTGCTGCTTCCTGGGCACGCCCCCGTGTTCGCTGGACACGGGGCGTGTTCAGACTCTGTTTCTTCTCCTTTGCTTTGGGAGGTGCCGTTGAGGGTCCGGGCAGTCTACTTTTGTTCCTTTTCTTGTATTTATGGTAGAATTAGTTGTCTTTTTGCTTCTTTTGTGATTTTGAGCTCATTTAATCCTGAAAATACAAAAGGAAGACAAAAACACTATTTTTCCAACATTAGTACTCAAAAAGGGTTAGTTTTATGCCTTAATTGATGTGATTTATATGTTGCATTTTACACACATCAATTATACTTTATTTATTTTATATTGTTACAGGTCCCGGTGCGAAAATGAACGAAAAACGAGCTTAAACGATTAATGCACGAAGAATTGGGAAATGTTAAATAAAGTTAAAAGATGAGGACTAAAATCGCCTTGTGCTGAAAGTTGAATTAATTCATCACTAAATGACAAAACATAGAAATTCACATGAATTGTGAATTGTGTCCTCTGTTGACCGAAGATTTAAAAGATGAAAAAAAAGCATATATTTCATTACGGTGGGCTCCAGCGAAGGATAGGGTTTAAGCCCATGTAATTTATGTAAAGTCAATTTTTTTGGGCTTGTGGGTATCAGCAGCCATATGTTTGGACGAATAGGAATAATAGAGAGGGGCATATTTTAATGGGTAAATTACACTTTTCGTCCTTTATGTTTGTATCGGATTGCAATGGATGACCTTTAACTTTAATAATTACAATCACAGTCCTTTATTTGTGAAAGTCATTACACTATACGTCCTTTAGTACTAACCTGGTTAATTTTAACATTAAATGGAATCATGTGGACCCTATGTGAGGGTATTTTGGTCAATCCCTTTATTTACCAAAATAAATAAACACAAACAATAACTTAAACCAAAAAAAAAAAAACAAAAAAAAATACCATATATACAAACATAAATACAAACATAATAACTATCCCCAAATCGTTCCCCCAAATCCATACCTAGGGTTTCCAGATCTCAAATTCAAAGACGAAGAACAACACGCCACAGGCATCGATTCTAGTACACTGATTTGCACTTTCATAAACATATTCAAAGACGAAGAACAAGACGCAAAAAGCATGGGTTCTAGCACACAGATTTGCGATTTCAGAAACATAATATCCTTGTACGTTTCTTCACACATTTGTGCTTGCAGAAACATTCCAGCACATTCATGTTTTGGAGAGAATCATCGCGACTATTTCTTTGTGAGAGAATCAATCGCGACTATTTCTTTGTGAGAGAATCAATCTCTGAAGAGATCTGACGGTTGGAATTCTCTACTAACGGGGTGCTCTCAAATAGATCAACAGTTGTGGATAACTCTACCTTCATGTTTTGGGTTGTGAAGCACATGTAGTTCAGCTTATGTTGAAGCCATAAGATAAGGGTTTCTTGTTGCTGCCGTGGGTTCTTGGATTGGTTATGTTGCTTTAAGTGGCTGGTTTTGAGCTAGTCAATGCTCGGTCGGGCGATATTTAAGTGAGGGTGATTGAATCTCTGCCGGTCAAAGAATTTGAAAGTCAAAACTAAGAATTTGGTGACAAAGAATTACTGTTGTAAGAATTGGAGTTGGCACCAACACCTGAAGAACCATTAAACAAAACAAAAGCATCGGTCACCACCACCTGAAGGGGTGGCGGTGGTGGTGGTGGTGGTGGGGGTTTGTTGGAGAGAGACAGAGAGATGGTTTGTGTTTTTTATATATATTGTATATTTTTTTTAAATCTGATTTTTTTATTGTTTAAATTTATATTAGATAAATAAATGAATAAAATTACCAATTTACCCTCGTATGCAAGGCACATGCCAATTTAATTGAATTTTTTTAACACTGTTAGGACCAAAGGACGTAGAGTGTAACGAGTTTTACAAATAAAGGATTGTGACTGTAATTATTAAAGTTAAAGGTCATCCATTGCAATCTAATACAAACATAAAGGACGAAAAGTGTAATTTACCCTATTTAATTGACATGACGGCTGAGGAAAGGAACATCAGCCGCACATCAGATAGAGGACGCACAATCGGAGACGAGGCGATCATAAGGGCTACACAGTTGGCGATCAAGAGAAGAAAGGTTTATTGGATCGAGCTTCAAGAGTGGGATTTAAGATTCGGGTCGATTAGGTAACGAGTTATTGTTCGTTTTGTTTTACTTTTTGTTTTCAAACTTGATACTATGACTTCTTTGTTATTTGAGATTTGTTTATTATTTTCATTCTTGACTATGTTCCTTGGCTAATTTTCTAAACTACCTAGGTTAAGATGAATATTTAATAAAGTTTGGATTTCTTTTCGTTTATTATCGTTTGTATGGATTTTTCTTAAAAAGTAAAGAATTGTGGAATCTTTAACTTAGTGCATATGCGTATCTAGTTTTGATTATTGATTGTTTATTCGTTTCACATGAACCTTGGTGAATGTCTTTCATAGGATAGGTTTGTGTTGATTGTTCGAGTCTTTGCGGGTTCGGGTAGTCTTTGGGTGAATTGGCCAATAACCTTAGAAACGGTAAATAAAATATATTTAGAACTTGATATTCTGCTAATCTTGTCGCTGAGAGGCTCGAGGTTATTAATAGGTCTCGGTTTAATATATAGCTAGGATTAGGTTTTGACAGAAATCGGTCTTAGTTCCCTAATCTTATTCGTGTCTATTAAACTAAATTAAAATCCATAGTTGCCTTAGAATTTCGCTCTGAGAGGTAGATTGTCGGATTAAGGCACTTTTAAAGAAGTTAGAGGACTGAGAGGAAGTCTAACCAACCGGTAGTCATAACAGCTCTGTAGAGTCTCACAGGTTTCTTCCTGAGAAGGGTCGGGAGGTCTTAGTAGGGATTTCTTAGGGTTTAGCACACAAAGATCCCGGTTCCATACCACTTTAGTTTCGAATAGAAATTCATTCCTAGTTAAATAGGATTCTAACCTAGGTAGTTATTCATCATCTCTGGTCTCAATCTTCGTCTAAGTTGCGTCTAGTTAATTTAGTTAATTAGTTTAAGTTTAATTGCAATTTTAGGATTGTTAGAAAACCCCCCAAAACAATAAAAACAGTTAAGTACAGTTAGGTCGGTTAAGTTAGTCGAGTCTAGTCAACGTAGTCAGTAGAGTCTCGTGGGTTTGATACTCGGACTTACTTAGGCTATACTACATTGACCGGTACACTTGCAGGTTGTGTGGTCTAGGTTTTAGAGAGTCTTAGTTTATAAATTTAAAACTTAGAGTGTCTAGTTTAGGGTTTAATTTAGTTAATTTATTTAGACCATTTTTAGCACATCAATCATCTAGTTCTAAGTACTCGTTTTTGACACTATGTTGTAAGTGGTTTCATGGGTCCTAGTTTGCCCATTAGAATCATCAACGAGAATCTTAGATCGTAGATATAATAGCCTAAGTTTATGATGGTTAATTATGGTCCGATTATCATCACAAATTCTGCCTTGTTCATATATATATATATATATATATATATATATATATATATATATATATATATATATATATATATATATATAGGTCGGTTAACGTACAATAGGGCTTATCGTACATTACGTACGCGATAACCCTAGCCGTCAGATCTTCATCTCCCATGCGATTTAATACCTCCATGTGAACTGTACGGGCTGTGCGAATTCAATCTTCCACATGCGATTTTCTCCATCTACACACCCAATGCCATTTTTCACATTACCCCATGCTAACCATTTTTTCACATGCGATATTCAATTTTCCACATGCGATTCTACACACCCCATGCCATTTTTCACATTACCCCATGCTAGCCATTTTTTCACATGCGATATTCAATTTTCCACATGCGATTCTACACACCCCATGCCATTTTTCACATTACCCCATGCCATTTTTTCACATGCGAT
Source organism: Helianthus annuus (assembly GCF_002127325.2). Lineage (NCBI taxonomy): Eukaryota > Viridiplantae > Streptophyta > Magnoliopsida > Asterales > Asteraceae > Helianthus > Helianthus annuus. The sequence continues at coordinate 104,533,612 of NC_035446.2, forward strand.
ATTCAATTTTGCACATGTGATTCTACACACCCCATGCCATTTTTAACATTACCCCATTCTAGCCATTTTTCACATGCGATATTCAATCTTCCACATGCGATTCTACACACCCCATGCCATTTTTCACATTACCCCATGCCATTTTTCACACTACCCAATGCTAACCATTTTTTCACATGCGATATGTATTGAATTCGCACCAGATCTGCACCTGATCGAACGGCTGGGATGATCGCGTACGTATCGTACGATAAGCGCATTTGTATTTTACTCTTTACCTATATATATATATATATATCTTGCTAAAATGAAAACCACCTCCAGTTGTAAGAACCATGAGAACTACACCGTACGGGGCAAGTTGGACCAAAATTTTTTTTCATAAACGTAGATGCGTGTATTATAAACACATTTGTAATACACGCATCTACGTTTATGAAATGTGTTTATAAACGTAGATGCGTGTATTATAAAATTTTTTTTCATAAACGTAGATGCGTGTATTATATTTTTTTTCATAAACGTAGATGCGTGTTTATTAAATTTTATCATAAACGTAGATGCATGTATTACAAATGTGTTTATAATACACGCATCTACGTTTATGAAAAAAAATTTGTCCAACTCGCCCCGGATCAAAAAGTTCTCATGGTTCTTACAACTGGAGGTGGTTTTCATTTTAGCGGTCCCCAATATATATATATATATATATATATATATATATATATATATATATATATATATATATATATATATATATATATATATATATATAGGTCAGTTAACGTACAATAGGGCTTATTGTACGATACGTACACGATCATCCCAGTCGTACGATCTGGTGCGAATTCAATCTTCCACATGCGATTTTGTCTATCTACACACCCCATGCCATTTTTCACATTACCCCATGCTAGCCATTTTTTCATATGCGATATTCAATCTTCCACATGCGATTTTCTCCATCTACACACCCCATGCCATTTTCACATTACCCCATCCTAGCCATTTTTTCACATGCGATTTCATTTGCATGGGATTTCAAACATGCGATTTCATTGTATTTTCAAGCCATGCGATTTCATTTGCCTTTTTATAACATGCGAAGATTGAATTCGCACCAGATCCGCACCAGATCGAACGGATGGGATGATCGCGTACGTATCGTACGATAAGCCCTATTGTACGTTACACCTTTTCCATATATATATATAGGGCCATGATCATTTCAGAACAATAAATATTTACAGAACTCGCAGAACTCCTAATAAACAATCTTTTTATTTATATATTTTTATGTTTAGGATAATTTTATCATTTATTATGTGTATTTTTACGATTACATACATGTTAAGAGTAATTTTATCATTTTTTATATGTAATTTTATAATTACACATATGTAAACTAGTTTTTTTACATATATGTAATTAGTTATGACACACACACACACACACACATATATATATATATATATATATATATATATATATATATATATATATATATATATATATATAATTTTGGCAATTAAACATCTGTAAAGTACTTTTAACATGTATGTAATCAAAGAAATACATATAATAGATGATAAAAAGATCCTGAATACGAAAACTTATATATAAAATGATTGTTTATTAGGAGTTCTGAAAGTTCTGTAGTTATTTAGAGTTCTGAAATGAACTCAACCCTATATATATATATATATATATATATATATAGATATATATATATATATACATATATATTTGTATAGTTATAATATTAACCTACAACTAAATCCATCATAGATATCATAGATTGTCATATAAGTCAAGCATGGAGGATTAACCTCTTTGTATGATTCACCACTACACAAACTATCACAAGGATGATTCGGAGGGTCATGAATAACAAGAAATAAATCTAACTAATGCAAGCTCAAGTGACCAAGTAAGTCTCTAACCCGGGTGAGCCAACACAACATGGAAAGGTAATCCTAAGTGTCGGAGGCGAGGCGGGGTTATGCTACTTTGATTCTTGGAAATCACTTGAGTGTTTATAGACAAAGTTTCACAAGTGAAGGAGTTGAACTTAGGGGTGTGCATGGGTCGGTTTGGGTCGGTTTTGACCAAAAACCATAACCATAACCACGATGTCGGTTATTGGATAATCATAACCATAACCGATCGGTTATGATGGTTATGGTTATTCGATTTTGATGGTTATAGCGGGTCGGTTATGGGTGGTTAACCGTATATTTAACTTAGCTTAAAATAGCTTAATTTTTTTTAACATGGAAGAAATTGTTATTGCATATTTGTATATATTAGTATATTACCAGGTATTAAAATGTACATATAATCTATAATATTAATATCAATTATCATCGAATATTCAAATAAAGTGATATCATACATTCCATAAATTCAAATAAACATTCAACCAAAACCACAAAATGATATGAAAATCCCATAAGTACTAAAAAATCTTCGGTCAAAAATATCAAATATTAAAAATATGGTGAAAAGTCCTAAATCCTACAAAGATTTATTACATGTCGGTTCGGTTCGGTTCGGTTATGGTGGGTATGTAAAAAATGATAACCATAACCGACCCGCTACTTTGGGTTTTCAAAAAAAAAAAACATTAACCGACCCACCGGTTTGTTATTTGGTTCGGTTTTTTTTGGTTCGGTTTTGTCAGTTAATTCAGTTATGGTTCGATTAATTCGGTTTTTTGCACACCCCTAGAAACAAGATTGGAAAGCCATTTGTCCCATGGTTCACACTTCACAAGTCACAAGTTCTTCATGTAGAAGATGATGAATCATGTTTGTTTTTATCACTTGGATTAGAACATCTATAAACTGAAAATAAAGATTTTTGAACTCATAACTTGGTGATAATCAATCTCAAAACAAATGTAAAAAGTGGTGAAAATGTGAAATTGCAACGATGTTTTTGAACTACGTTAAGATGTATTGTCGTACAAAAATTATTGTTATAAAAATTGAGCGAAGATCTAATGTCTAAAGGCTTATATGTATTTTTTATGTTTTTAGATTTTTGTTATTTAAATGGTGTATTTTTTAATGTTTTTAGATTTTTTGTTATTTAAATTTAGTTTTTATTTTTATTTTTTTAAGGACATTCAAGTAAAGTGAATGAAATACAATATAATAAAAACATAATGTTACTAAGACTATCTCCAACGGGAAGAGCCCGTCCTCCCCCTGTCCGGAGCCACCTCAGACTGCCCGATCCGTTCTCCTTTCCTCTACAACGGGCGTCAAACGCCCACCCCTCCCTATCACAATCCCCGTCTCTCTCCTCCAAGGGCACGCCCTTGCAGATGGGCGGCTCCCCACCATCTCTCTTCCACCTCACCGTCCACGTCGGAGAAGATTGCTACGAGCGGCAAGTATTTGGAAGCGATGGAGATAGTCTAATAATATTCTACCCTTAGTCCTTTAAAACATGAAATGTATGAGGCAGGAAAGTAAAAGCATGAAATGAATTATGTTTAAATTTTGGTGGGAAAAAACGAGATCGTTATTTTTGCAGTTTGTTGGTGTTTATGGAAACCTCGTAACAAAAAGGTTTTCTCCAACAAATCCGTTTCATCTCCATCTCAAACATCATCGAAGAAGTTAAGGTGCAAAGCTTTTATTGACTGAAGAATAGGTCCAAGATCAAAAATTTAGATTGGTACCTTTGGTGTTCTTTTAAACTAGATAGCATGATGTAATTTTTTTTTCCTTGATGCTTTTATTCTTTTGGCTTCTAGTCCTTTGCTAGTTGACGGTTCTTAATATTGGAAAATTTTCAGATTACCGGATGATCAGAGATGCGTGTAGTCACTCTTAGATCAAATTATTTTGGTGGTTCACACAAATAATTCAATCGGATACAACTCTAATTTTCGAGAAATTGAACCAGGGTATGTTTGTGCGAAATTGTCTAAACCAGAAGAAGAATGATCAAAATTGTCTACGAATTTTGGGGTTGGGGATGATCAACTGCCATTAGGCAGTTATCTCAGCCAGGGGCTCTACCCCTTGGACCCCGCTAGGGGCTGCCGCCTCTTGAACCCTGCTCCCAGGGGCGCTGCCCCCGTACACTTTGAATTATAATAACTCAAACAAGCGTGCACTCCCTCACCTCCTAACTTGCTTGGTGTGTATTATTATTCACTTTGATCACCAAATCAATCCCGATTACACTAAAATATCTAACACTTAATATATTTTGACGTTAGAAAAATAAAAATGTCGGGTCATTGTTAAAAATTGAAATATTAAACGTGATTTGAACTATGTGTTGTTTCTTTTAAATAAATCAAGTGTTTAATTATACCCTGTGTCGAATAAAGTAAAACTTAGTATTCATTAGTTATGCTTTTAATTAAAGTGCAAATAGTATTTTTGAAATTAAATTTGGAGTAAAGTGCGAAAATTATGTGTTGACTGCATCATAACACATTATTAAATTATTAAGTGGTTTATAAACAAAAATAAAATATTAATTCTTGTGGAAAGTTTTAAAACGACCAATGTCACCACAAAGCTATGTCAACCCTCTTTTTTATAAAAAAAGAAATAGGCTGTGTTGATGCAACAAATATTAGACCAGAGATAGTAGTTTGGCTGGTTAGGCAAAAGGGTTGAAGGGTTCAACTTTGCCTAACGCAGGTCGTGGGGTCCCCCCACATTTGCAAGACGTGGAAGGAGGTTCACTAGTTTTATTCTTGTTGTTTGCTATGGATCCTCCTCTGAAATGTGTTCAGGTTGGATGATGGAGCAAACAATACGTGTGTGTTGGAAGTGACAAGGAAGTATCTTGCGAGAAGCAAGTGCTGATGATGTATGGCCAGGGATTTCGTGAAATCAAGACTGGTCGGGAATATCCGAGGAAGTAAATGAAGTGTCACATATATAGGAGAAGGCATCTCTAGAAGAAGAATGCTTTTGACTAGTGTTCCTGCTTGCAGTGAGGGGCTTACCCTTTCGGGGGTTAAAGCCTTTTGACCCCTGGATAATAGAGTGTGCTCTGCGGACCTGCATTGCTTTTGCGGCTAGTGGGTTGGTGAAGTGATTTGGATGTGATAAGTTACTGTTCTCACACTGCTTTACTTCACCTCTACGACTTTTTGACCTTCGAACCCTTTAACCCTTTGAACACTTAAGAATTTTAGTCATTTTGTTTTGTCTTGAGCTACCCCCGTCATCAGCCCCCCAAGTCAGAGGTGTTTGGGAAATGAGCTCAAAGACTTCTGACTTTTATACATGTGTTTTTATTGACAAAAGGTTTCAAGGTGTTAAAAGCTTAAAGGCTTGAAGGGTTGGAGTCAGTTATTTTTTGAATTTTTTTAAAAAACTGACAACTGATTTGATTGATGTGTGGCAGTTCATAGGGCGGCGGTTTTTGCAGAGGTTAACTGTTTGCCATTATAATCCTATTTTGGTTTTTATTACGGAAAATAATCATTCATTCTTCACATTACCCCTTCAAGTTTTTCTCTGCAATTTAGTTTCCTTACTTCAAGGTTAGTTCCTGCTTCTTCTTTATCTCCTTACTTACTTCATATTTTTTCAAAAAATGGGTGCTCGTAAGGATTTGTCGAGATCCTTTTCTCGATTAACCCAGGAAGAAATAGAATTGTTTTGTATGGAATATGGTATTGGGACTAAATTTAAACCTACTGCTCCTGCGTGTGATGTTTCAATTGACAAATGTCCGGTTGGTTTTATTGTTCTTTATTGCCGTCACTTTTAGTTTTCGAACCTTCGTCATCCGTTTTCCCTGTTTGTTTTGAACTTATTGGAGTATTACCGAGTCTCCTTTGGTCAGATTCATCCAAAGGTATGGCTAGGGTTTTACATTTTGAAGTTTTGTGCCATGCCCTTGGTTATGATCCTTCGCTTTTCCTTTTTCGCCGATTTTTCCGATTGGCCAAAAACGGTGACTGGTTCACCTTTGAAACGTCCAAGGTCGATGCTTGTCTTATTTCTTCCATGGTTACCACCCTTGGTACCTGGAAGGACCGTTTTTTCTGGGTTTCTGACTCTATTGTGCCTTTCAAGATGGTGTGGAGGCACCCGGATGCTGTTCTCAATGAACCGGAACCCCCTGAATCCGATTTGAATGATGCTTTTCTGAAAGCCATCCGGGAGTGCCCTTCAAGGGTTCGTCCCTTTCCTGAGCATTTGCTAGTCTTGTTAGGGGTTAGTAAGTCATGGGAAAAGGCTAATCAGGATCCGGTTCTGATGAGGAATGGCACGGGTATGCATTTTTCTTCTTCACTTTCCTTGTGTTTTTCTTAATTTATGTCTTATGTTTTGTCTGTTTGTTGTTTGCAGTTATGTCTTCCTTGGATTTTATTAAGAGTGACGATACTTCTGATGTGGTATTTGAAGATGTTCCCGTTATCCCTGATGAGAATGTTGTAGTTAAAGGTGCTGAACAAAGATTTGAGGGTATTGGATATGTTAGCGTTTCCAATGTGAAAGGTTTTTCTAAGCCTCTTGCCCCCAAGGCTTCAACCTGCCGATCTACCCTCCGTTTGTTGAAGGCTGCTCCTCAATCCACTTCTACTGAGCCAGTGGAGTTGAGTGATGATATTGAAGCTTCTGAGGGTCAGGATGTTGAAGCAGTCGTTGAAAAGGAGAAACAACTGGTTATTCATGGCAAGATGGCTTCTGCCAAGAAGGTCATTGCTACCCCTGTTCAGGGTTCTTCAAGTAGAGATGTTGAGGGGTTGGATCCTGATGCAGTTTATGTTCTGGGTTGGTCGGTGAAGATTGATGACAGTTTCAAGGATGCTGCTGTTTGTGAAGATGCTCTGAGTCACCTTGCTCCTCCTTCAGTTCATAATACCATTTCTGAGATGGATGACGATGTGATGTTATCTCGCATGATTCTGAGTACCTGCAACCTTGCTGCCATGCTTCCTCAGGGCATTGCCTGTTTTCGTCAAAGGATGCAGGAGTATGAAGAATTCTCTAAGAAGAAAGATAAAATGAAATCTTCAATGGCCGCGATGAAGAAGGAGATAAGTGAGTTTGTTGGGAAAGAAGAGGCTTGGTCAAAAAAGGTTGATGATTTGTCTAAGCAGCATGAGATTGAAATGAGTGATTTCAAGAAAAGCTTTGAGGCCGATCGATTGAAGCTAAAGGCGGGTAGGAGGCTTTGTCTGTTGCTCAAAAAGCCTTTGATGAGGAGAAGGAAAGCTTGAAGACTTTGGTTTCCCGGGCTACCAGTGATAACCAGTGGTTGATTGAGCAGGGTTTTCAACAAGTTGTTACTTATCTGCTTCACTCTGCTGAATTTAACTCTGCTCTTGGTGAAGTTTACACTAAATTGCTCAATTTGGGAAAACACCAAGGCCTCATTGCTGGTTATAAGTTGCATGAAGCTGGGAATCCTCTGGAAAAGTCTCCTTTGTTTCGTCCTGAAGCTTCTGATGTTTTTAAGGGCTCGGTTGAACAGATGGAGAGGCTGACCTATCCTTATATTCATCAGGTTTCTTCTTGTTTTAGTAAGCCTCTTGCTGTGTTACATGACTTGAAACCGGAAGGCCTTAATGAAAAAGTCTGTGCTGAAGTCTTGGGTTCTCTTTCGAAGAAAAGATCCTATTCAGGAGATAGTGATGACACTCTTTCAAGTGTGCCGGATGCTTCGAAGGATGCAAGCTTGGAGGCTTCAGCAGTAGGTGGTGATGGTGGTGCAAAAGCTAAGAAGTCCAAGAAAGCAAAGAAGGCCAAGGCTGAAGGTTCCGGGGTTTCCAAGCCTTCTGCCAATGTTTAATGGATATTCGTAGCTTTCTTAGCAAAAAACAATTTGTGGTTTGTAATGCTAACTTTGAACAATATTAGGTTTTGCAGGAACCCCTAAGGTTCCTGTTATGTGGTTGTGCTTTTAGGCTTGTATGGCCTCCTGAACAATATCTGAACTTGCAAGTCAGTAGGACTTGCTTTAACTTGTGCTTTGCTGAAAGTCTTTCGGGGCTTTCTTTTGTTATGATATTATGTTTAACTATTTTTTGTGTTTTTATACTTCTGCCTGTTTTGTTGAGGCAGCTTGGTTGGTTTTTAAGCTTTTAAGCTTTTAAGCTTTTTGGCTATCTATAGATAGATTGAAACCTTTGAGGTTTCAAGCTGTTATCTTGGGGGCTTGAAGCCTTGAAGGCTTCCTAGTGTTTTGGTTTGGCTTTGTTTGTGCTTTACAGTTTTTCATTCAAGTGACATTATTTTTTGTTTTCTTATAACTTTGTCTTTGTCGAGTTTGTGTTGTCCTTATGTTTTTTATACTTTAAAGGGTTCAGTGCTGCAGTCACTTAGCCTTGGTATTTTTAACAAGAAGGCATAGCACCTATCCTATTTGTTTTCTTGTTTTTGTTTAACTTTGTAAGCCTGTTTGTTGATTATTTTTCTAAGGCTTAAGAAACATTTGATGTAGGCTGTTCAAACCTGTCTATGAGACTTCTTTGCTATTGATAATAAGTCTCATAGAGTTGTATTGATCTAGGAACTCACCCCTTATATAGGTTCATTCAACCCTTGAACCTATTGAGCGATGTGGCCTGGGAGCTCAACCCCTTACATGGCCCTTGCCATGGAGTTTCTTGCTAGGTTCTCAACCTGTTTTTAGGATAGAAAGACAAATTTGATAAAACAACTTCATTCATTTAAGAGATATTTTTACAAAAGGTTTTCATAGTTCAACTCTTGAAATGCAGCATTGCAAAATACAAACCAAATCTTTCCCGTCTAGACATGAAACCTTTTCAAGTGTTTTCCATTCCAGTGCCTTGGAAGCCTTTTACCTTCTGAGTCTGCTAGCTTGTAGGATCCACCTTTGTGTGCTTCAAGGATGGTGTATGGACCCTCCCATTTTGGGCCAAGCTTTCCCTGATTTTCTTTTTTGCTAGCTTCATTGTTTCTAAGGACCAGGTCTCCTGGCTTGAAACATTCATTCTTTACTTTCTTGTTGTAATAGGCTTCCATTCGTTGCTTGTACTTGGCTTTTTGAATCGCAGCTTGGTGTCGTGCCTGTTCTAGGAGTTTCAAGTTCAACATGGTCTCTTTTTGGTTTGTTTCGGGATCCATGTTGACAATTCGTTGTGTTACAACTCCCACCTCGGCTGGGATCACGGCCTCGGATCCAAATACCAAGTTGTAGGTGTTCTTTTATGACTTATTTTTTCGGTTGTTCTTATGGCCCATAGAACACTAGGCAATTCATCGAGCTAGTTGCTTTCGTACCTTCCCAATCTTGTTTTGATACCTTCCACTATGCTTCTATTTGTCCTTTCGACCTGGCCATTTGATTGTGGGTAAGCCACTGAACTGAAGACCTGATTGATTCTGTACTCTTTACACCAAATGCTGAAAGGCTTCTCAGCAAATTACTTTCCATTATCAGTGATGATTACCCCTGGCAATCCATAGCGGCAAATAATGTTTTCCCAAACAAAGTCGATGACCTGTTTGCCTATAATCTTTGCAAGTGGTTTAACCTCGGGCCACTTTGTAAAGTAATCTATTGCCACCAATAGGAATTTTACTCCTCCTTTGCTTGGGGGAAATGGTCCAACGATGTCCATTCCCCATTTATGGAATGGCCATGCTGAGGTTATTGGCACAAGGTCATGCTTAGGACTTTTTGGGATCGGTGCATGGATCTGGCAAGCATCACATTTTCTTAATTGCTCAGCAGTGTCACGATGCATTGAAGGCCAGAAATATCCAAGGTTCATGAGTTTTGGAACCACCGACCTAGCTCCAAAATGAGCTTCGCATATGCCTTCGTGAATCTCTTTGATCAAGTACTGACTTTGTTCAGGACCAACACATCCTAGCAAGGGGGCAAGGTAACCCTTTTTGTAAAGGGTTTCTCCTTGTAGCACGTACTGCCTTGCCTTGATTTTAATCCTTTCAGCTTCTACTTGATCATTTGGTAGTTCACCGTCTTTAAGGAACTTCTTGATTGGAGTCATCCAATTTGGATCTTCATCAATGATTACGTCCTGAACTTCCACCTCATCAATTGATGGAGCTTTTAACACTTCTACTAACACCTTCTTTGTTAGGTGGGCAAAGGTGAGAGATGCAAGCTTGCTTAAGGCATCTGCCTTCTTGTTTTGGGATCTTGGAATCTGTTTGATTGTACACATTTGGAAGGTGTTCATCAATTCTTTGGATTTTTCTTTGTACCGTTTCATGTTGGGCTCTTTGGCAACATAGCTATCGTTTACTTTGCTTGAGACCAGTAATGAGTCTGTGAACACTTCAAGCTTTTGGACCTCCATTTCTTTAGCCAACCTTAAGCCGGCGATCAGTGCCTCGTATTCAGCTTCGTTATTGGTGGTCTGAAAGTCAAAACGAAGAGCATACGTGAATTCTAACCCTTCTAGGTTGATTAGAATAAGCCCCGCCCCGGACCCTTCAACGCTTGAAGCTCCGTCAGTAAAGAGCTTCCAGGCTTCAGGGTTCAAGGGTTCAGTGGCGGCTGTGTTTACCTCAGTGAGAGTTTGTTTAGGGACTTCTATGATGAAATCGGCCAAGACTTGGGCCTTGATAGATTTTCTTGGGACATAGGTGATGTTGTGCTCACCTAGTTCTATGGCCCATTTGGCTAGTCGTCCCGAGTTTTCTGGTTTTTCAAGCACACTCCTGATGGGTTGGTCGGTGACCACTTGTATAGGGTGTGCTTGGAAATACCTTTGAAGCCTTCTAGCTGTTTGCACTAGGGCTAGGGCAAGTTTTTCTAAAGGAGGGTATTTGGTTTCAGCCAATTTTAAAGTTTTGCTGAAGAAATAAACGGGTACCTGGGTTTTTCCTCATTCGATTGTGAGGACCGCGCTTATTGCTTCTTCGGCAACTGAAAGGTATATTGAGATCAATTCGCCTGTTTATGGGGCTGGCATATCAGGCAGGGAAGCTAGGTGCTGCTTCATTTGGTTGAAGGCTTCGTTAGCCTCATCAGTCCATTTGAAGTCCTTCTTATCGGTGCAACCCTTGAGCGTTTTGAAGAAGGGGAGAGACCTCTCTGCTAACTTTGAGGTAAAACGCTTCAAGGCTGCAAGCTTCCCATTCAAGCTTTCAACCTCCTTCTTGATTTTTGGTGGTTTGGCTTCAAGAACAGCTTTCACCTTGTTTGGGTTGGCCTTAATGCTTTATCTCCCAACAATATGGCCCAGGAACTTGCCTTCCTCAAACCTAAATGAACATTTTTCAGGGTTGAGCTTCATGTTAACTTTTCTTAGGTTCTTGAAGGTTTCTTGAATGTCATCGAGCATTTGAGATTCCGTCTTGCTTTTGATCACCAAGTCATCCACATATGCTTCCATGTTTTTACCAATTTGGCTTGCGAAGGCTTTGTCCACCAGACGTTGGTAGGTTGCCCCGGCATTCTTGAGACCGAAAGGCATTTTTTGGTAACAAAAGATTCCTTTATCGGTGTGAAATGTCGTCTTTTCCTCATCTTCTTCTTTCATGAGTATTTGATGATACCCTTTGTAAGCATCTAGAAAGCATTTGAAAGGGTAGCCAGTGAGGGAGTCAACCTTGAGATCAATTTCGGGCAACGGATAGCAATCCTTGGGACAGGCCTTGTTAAGATCCTTGAAATCTATGCACATCCTCCAAGAGTTGTCTGGCTTCTTGACCATAACTGGGTTTGCAACCCATGATTGGTACTTGACTTCTCGAAGAATGCCAGCTGACATAAGCTTCTCAACTTCTTGGCATGCAGCCAAACTTCTTTCGGGTGCCAAACTTCTTTTCTTTTGAACTACGGGCTTAACACCCGGTGGTATTCTTAACTCATGCTCAGCAATGTTTCGAGGGATCCCTGTCATATCTTCTGGACACCAAGCGAAGACATCGCTGTAGTGTGTTAACAATTTTTCGAGATATGAGAGGGTTTCCTGTGAAAGGCTTGGATTGACCCTTATTCTTTGTTCAGGGTACTTAGGATTTATGATTAGTCTTTGTTTGTCTTCTTCACTTTTAGGGCTTTTACCTTCAACCATGTAGGCTTCCTGGGAAGGTTGAAGGGTTGCTATTCCTCTTTCGGTGGGAAACTTGACAGTGCCATGGCCAACGGACACAGCCATATAAAATGCACATTGTCCTGGCCTCCCAATGATCACGTCATAATTTGAGGGAATATTAATAACCACAAAGGTGAGTGGCTGAGTTCTTTCTTTCTGACTTTCACTGAAATGGACATTAAGTGTCAGTTGCCCTAGAGGTTTGAGGGGTATATCGGCAATACCTTTTATGGAGGTCCCAAAGGGTTGAAGCCTTAAACGTTCTTCGTTGCTCAAGCGGCTGAAGAACTTTTCAAACATGATTTCGGTAGCTGCCCCAGTGTCTATGTATGCCTTATTTGTTTGTAATGTTCCCACAGTTGCTTCTACCACAAGGGGGTTTGAAAGAGGGTCTTTCTCTGTTGGGGGAAAGCAAACGCACTGAAGCTCCCAAGCTTCCAACCGTTACCTCTTATACGGAACCCTTCCAACAAAATTCACCATATTAACTTCCTTGCCTTTACCTTTAGTCATTTTGTCCCTTACTCCTTTTACCAAATGGGCAAGTTCTCCGGACTTAACTGCTTCTTCAATCCTTTTCTTAAGCTGGAAGAAATCGTTGGTATGGTGACCTTTTTCTTCATGGAATTCACAATATTGTGTGGAGTTTTCATTCTTTCTGCTTTTGAGGAGAGGCCTAGGAGGCCGAAAGTTTTGCTTAACTTCTTCGGTTGCCAGGATTTCTTGAGGAGTCTTGGTGAGAGGGGTGAAACTCATGCCTTTTTACCTGTTGGAAGGGTTGCGACCTTCAGACCTTCGATGGTCTGAACCTTTTTGGCGTCTGTCATAGGGGGTAAAATTTCCTCTCTTTCTGGCTGGGCTGTTACCTCGCCAGCTGACCTTCTCTTTCTTTGTTCTTTGATATCTACGGCCTCTTCTCCTCGAATGGGGGCCTCAGCCCTTTCAAGAGCTTCTTCCAAGGTCTTGGGGAGGGATTTGTTGAAATCCCTTGTGAGGTATTTGGATGTGATGGCATTCATAAAACCGGCCACCCTTATTTTCTCGTCTGCCCCCACATAAGTTAGACCTTCCTTCTTGTATCTCTCTATGAATTCTCGAAGGCTTCCGTCATCTCTTTGCTTGATCTGGAAGATCACTGTAGCATCTTTGACATATCGCCTTTGTTGGGAGAAATTGGCTAAGAACCCCTTGCTAAGAACATCAAAGCTTCGAACGCTTCGAGCAGGTAAATCATTGAACTAGATTCTTGCTGATCCCACAAGGGTTTGCATGAACATCAAGCAACATTCAGCATTTGACCATTTCTCGATTCTCACGGCACCGATAAAGATCTGAAGATGGTCTTCAGGATCTTCCGTCCCATCATACGTTCTGATGTGGGCCGGCATCTTGATTTTTGCTTGGAAGTCATAATCGACTATCTGCTGTGAAAAGCATGAAAGGTTGCTTGGTTTATAAGGCTTGGCGAAATCTTCTTCAACCCTTGTACCCACGTTGTTGTTACCATTGTTGTTCCCCTGAGTGGCTAGCACTTGATCGATGAAGTGTTGCCACGGGAAGTTGGCCATCATCTGGGTCATCATCTGGAGCATTAGGTTGAAGCCTTGAAGGCTTCCGGGTGCCACGGAACAGTTGATTCCCAAGGGAGTGCTCATAACGGCACTTCGTGCTAGAGGGAGTACCGACAAGGCTTGTTCCCATGAAGTTGCCGTTGTGGGTGGAAGGCTCGTTACTGGGGACTGCAGGAGCTGATCAAGGGTCAGCTCATGGCCCAGTGGAACACCGCTTGCAGCAGGTTGAGACGAAAAGAAAGGGTATAGGATTCGGAGGATTGCTGGGTCCTGCCTCATCCCTAGATGCAAAGGGAGGAATAGGAGGTCCAAGAGACAACGTCGGCTCTGGTTCATCATAGTCCAGATGGATCCTCACTCCCTTGTCCCTTTCTCTACTCACATATTGGTTGAGGAGGGACCTCAACTCAAGGAAATTGTTGGCGACCCCCTCCGGGGTAAGCTCGATATGTGACGGAGCACTGGCGACATCAACATTGGGGGAAGGAACCCCTGATCTGGACGGAGTAGGTGTATTGAAAGTTAGGAACTTCGGGGTGCCTCCTGGTGTTGAGAAGGAAGCAGGTGTGGCCGCCTGAGCTTGGCTAGCACCTGGAGTGGAAGTGTTAGGAACCTGATTCACTTCCCCGGGAGATCCACTTTCGGACATGGCAATTTCAAGAGAATGGAGCTGCACTACTAGGTCTTTTTGGAGAAAAATAGTGGCGTAGCCCCACAGTGGGCGCCAACTTGTTGATGCAACAAATATTAGACCAGAGATAGTAGCTTGGCTGGTTAGGCAAAAGGGTTGAAGGGTTCAACTTTGCCTAACGCAGGTCGTGGGGTCCCCCCACGTTTGCAAGACGTGGAAGGAGGTTCACTAGTTTTATTCTTGTTGTTTGCTATGGATCCTCCTCTGAAATGTGTTCAGGTTTGGATAATGGAGCAAACAATACGTGTGTGTTGGAAGTGACAAGGAAGTATCTTGCGAGAAGCAAGTGCTGATGATGTATGGCCAGGGATTTCGTGAAATCAAGACTGGCCTGGAATGTCCGAGGAAGTAAATGAAGTGTCACATATATAGGAGAAGGCATCTCCCGAAAAAGAATGCTTTTGACTAGTGTTCCTGCTTGCAGTGAGGGGCTTACCCTTTCGGGGGTTAAAGCCTTTTGACCCCTGGATAATAGAGTGTGCTCTGCGGACCTGCATTGCTTTTGCGGCTAGTGGGTTGGTGAAGTGATTTGGAGATGTGACAAGTTACTGTTCTCACACTGCTTTACTTCACCTCTACGACTTTTTGACCTTCGAACCCTTTAACCCTTTGAACACTTAAGTATTTTAGTCATTTTATTTTGTCTTGAGCTACCCCCGTCATCAGGCTGAAACACCATTTTAAAATTATTTTTTCAACAGACTATAGCAAAAGCATAATAACATTTAGGATATGAGCAAGCAAAGAAGTTTAAGTTAACAAAAATGACAATATTTGACCTTTTCATGGTTTTTAGTAATACTATAGATATAATCTTGAAGGGGTATGGTATCAAATCTCGCGCCAAGCCGGACATGAGTGACCATTTCCAGCTCAAGTACTCCCATCAACGAGGACTTATCTGCGTCCGTGCGGGCATGCGCGAACCCAGTTGACTGCTCCAATCGGTCTAGTGATGAGAAGACTTACCTTGTGTATGGAAATGGTTGTTTTCGTCACAACAAGGGATGCGCCACACATCTCGATGCGGCCCAACACCACATCCTATCGTCGACACAAGTGGGACTGCATCCTATCGTCGACACAAGTGGGACTGACACTTTGACTGAAGTGTCCAAACCAGCAAGTGGCACTGACAACAGTCAGCTGTCCAGTCCACATGTATGCAAAGGTGGCACACAGACTGACAGCCACAGCAGGACGTGGCATCACCCCAGGAAGCGTCCAACACTTTCGTGACCTGCGCTTCTGACAGACTTGAAAAGGGCTGTGCGTTGTCAGTCTAGCCACTATATTACCCTCCTTCACTCTTCGGCTATAAATACTCATCCCGGATCAGGTTTGAGGTAAGGCTAATCTGCTCTCTCTCACACTTACTACAAATACACACTTTGCTCTCAAGCAAATACTGATTTTCACGTCGGAGAGTGGTAACAAGGAGCACCCTCCACCCCATCCTCCTTGTTACGAGTCACGGTGAGTTTCCTTGTGCAGGAGACAGGTTAGTGGACGGTCCAGCCATCGATCCTCGGAAAGAAGGGATTAACCCTGCTTGACGAGACCAGTAAATTAACCTCCCCGGTTAACCACTGTTTCACCAAATCTATTTGAAAACAATCAATCATTTGCAAATCTGAAAATAGTTTCTAAAATGATGGACACATGTTGTTAGGAATAGTTTCTCTTTATAAATCAAGAGTAAAAGTTGATAAACAACCGTTAACGAGAGTTGTTTACGATAAAACGTTCTCTATAATTTGGTTTCAGTTACTATCTTTAAGCTTAAATGAACGACCAACATCATTGTCACATCCGCCTTGTTTTCGGCTTTTCGTCTACTCCTTGCCACTACCACTGCCACAATTACCACTGTCCCGATCGTTACCTTCAGGGCCGGCTCAACCATTTTGGTGGCCAAATCCGAAGTAAAAGCTTATGGCCTTTTTCCAAAAAAAAAAAAAGAAAACAATTTGCTTCTATTTCAGCTTCTCGTTTTTGTTTCTTTTGCCTTTTAGAATGGTCGGATTCATGTTTACGATATCTATTAGACATTATAAATCTATCACAGATTCACAGAACTCGCTAACTAACAGAAAATTAGGCAACTAGGAAATTAGGGCTAA
Source organism: Helianthus annuus (assembly GCF_002127325.2). Lineage (NCBI taxonomy): Eukaryota > Viridiplantae > Streptophyta > Magnoliopsida > Asterales > Asteraceae > Helianthus > Helianthus annuus. The sequence continues at coordinate 104,550,031 of NC_035446.2, forward strand.
TATCACAAACTAGCAAATATATCACAAACTTCAATTAGGCAACTAGGAAATTAGGGTTAACATCACAAACTTCAATTAGGCAACATATTTTAGCTAGAATTCTCATTAATCATACCTTCAACAGACGATCTCGGCCGGCGATAGCGGTTGCTTAGAAGTCAGAAGATGATGCAGCGGCTTGATACTTTGCTTCGAAGTCAGAAGATGATGCAACAGAATCAATTATGCAGCGTTGAAGAAGATGATGCAGCGGAATCAATATATATATATATATATATATATATATATATATATATATATATATATAGGGTAAGGTTCATGCGAGACCCACCTTTATTGCGAGAACCGCGAGAACCAATGTGAACACAACCTAAAATAGCTAAAAAAAACCTAAAAGAACCCAACCCCCACCCCCACCCCCCAAAAACCTAACCCTCCCCCCCCCCCCTGCCAAAAAAAAAAAAACCTAACCCCCCCTCCCCCCAAAACCTAACCCCCCCCCCCCAAGCTAAATGCTAAAAACTAAAACCCCCCAAAAAACCTACAAAAAACCTAAACCCCCCCCCCCCCAAAAAAAAAAAAAAAACCTAAACCCCCCTCCCCCACCCCCCAAAAACCTAACCCCCCCCCCCAAGCTAAAATGCTAAAAACTAAACCCTCAAAAAACCTAAAAAAAATCAAAAAAAAATTCTAAAATTTTTTTTGTGTGTTTTTTAGCTATTTTTAGGCATTTTTGGTTGTGTTCACATTGGTTCTCGCGATTCTCGCAATAAAGGGTGGTTCCTAACGAATCTTTGTCATATATATATATATATATATATAGTAGGAGTTGGGTAGAAAGCCTTATTTTCCTAGAAAGTCTAGGAAGCAATCACAACGTGACATGTGGCATTGAAGGATTTTAACTAAAAGGGCAATTGTGTAATTTGACATTTTATTTTAATTTTGGAATTTATATCTCATTAACTAACTATGCACGATTTTATGGTAACTGATTCTCCATGATTTGCGAATTACTACCAGATGTAAATATCAATCAAATTCTCATTCGTTCCTTTCACAATCTTGATCAACTTTTTTCGTAAATCATTTTTTACGTGAGAGAAAGTTATGGCTTCAAACACAATTCTTGATTGTGGATATGGCAAATACACTTCTTTTTCTGTTTACTATTATCTGGTCTGTATCGATTTTTAATTATGTCTGGAAACCACCAGAATGTTCTTGACGTTGTGTTTTAACAACAAGCAGATTCATACAGTTGTGTTTTAGCATTCAGATTCATACAGTTGTGTTTTAACAGCAAGCAGATTCATATAATTGTGTTTTAGCATTCAGATTCATACAGTTGTTTTTTAACAGCAAACAGATTCATACAGTTGTGTTTTAACAGCAAGCACATTCATATAGTTGTGTTTTAACAGCAAGCAGATTCATACAGTTGTGTTTTAGCATTCAGATTCATACAGTTGTGTTTTAACAGCAAGCAGATTCATACAGTTGTGTTTTAGCATTCAGATTCATACAGTTGTGTTTTAACAGCAAGCAGATTCATACGCTGTGTTTTACCATCCATGCTGGTAATGCTGGAGGATTTCTTGACGCTGTGTTTTAACAGCAAGCAGATTAACATGATGTGTTTTCTTGATGTGTTTCTTCATGACGGATAGAAGGAAGAGAGAGAGAGAGAGAGAGAGAGAGAGAGAGAGAGAGAGAAAGGGAGAGAGAGAGAGAGAGAGAAAAAAAAAGAAAATCACAAGAAATGTGGGGTGGTTATGGAATGACAATTATTTCCATATTTAAAACAAGCTAAATGGCATATCTACCCCTGATTAATTAAATAATCATATTTTTAAGAAACGCATATTTCCAAAATGCCACCAAGATGATCTCAACCATTAAACGCACCAATTGGATGACCCAGATCGCTTCCTAGACTTTCTCGGAAAAACACACTTTCCGTATGATCCCCACTCATATATATGGTAAGGATTCTAAGAGAAGAACACCCTATTTAAGAAACTTGAGAAGTATTCTAGACCACATTCCTCCAAACCAATTTTTTAATGTTTTGTTTTTTTTTACTTCTAATCGCTTATTTTTAAGAGTTTTTTTTTGCATATATAAATATATGTATATATTCAATTTTGAATTATACACACATGTATATAGTCAATTTTTAACCTACACGCATGTGTAGATGATGAAAAATATATATCCTTAACCTAAAAAGTGTAGGAAACCGAGTCAAATGAGTGCCGATTGAGCTTATTTCAGCGGCATTCGGACCGACCCATTAAACAATAACCAAAAATCTCTAAACCCTAATACTAAACCTTAACCCTAAGGCTAAACCCTATGCTAAAACCTAAAAAACTAAAACCTATAACTAAACCCTAAAGCTAAACCCTAAGCTAGACCTTAAATACTAATGCTAAACACTAAAATTAACCCCTAACGCTAAAGCCTAAATACTAATTCTAAACCCTAAACCCTAAAGCTAAAACTAAATCATTCAACTCAATCCTAGATGTACAATACTTATTTTTCAATTTTAAACATGTATATGCGTATAGTTAAAAGATTGGTAATATTACACATGTATATAAATCCCTAAAAAAACTAACAGAAAAAGCTCTGATTTTTCATAAAAGAAAATTTGCGTTTTTTTTTTTTGCATTTTTATTAGGAAAAATGTGTGATCCAGAATGTTTCTCAAGTTTCTTAATTAGCGTAATACTTCTCACATGATCCTAACCCTAGATGATGTTGGTGGTGTTGGCGGATGGTGGTAATTTGGGTGGCAATCATAAATCGAGTAGAGATTGAAGATCAGAACAAGAATTACCTGGTTGTGATGGTGGCTGATCTGATGGTGGCTCACCTCGGAAGAGAAAGTGTAAAGTTGGAACTTAGCTGATCTGATGGTGGCTCACGTCGGAAGAATTACCTGGTTGTGATGGTGGCTGATCTGATGACATCGGGAGGAGAGCTTACGAATGTGATGAACTGGGTATGAATTTTGATAAAAGTTGAATTCGAAATCTGGAGAATCTCTTGATAATATGGTTGTTTGTTAAACAATAAAGATGATAATCTTATAAAATAAAAAAAGATATTAATGATTAGGATCTAAAAAATAGATTAGGTAACTGATTTGAATTATTAATATAATGATTTAAAGTTAATTTTATTATATAATTACAATCCTAACCTTGTTCACTCTAAAGTAAATCAAGGGCCCAGATCAGTTCACACAGTTCACTATAAAGATATTGTTCACAACTGAACTTAATCCTATACATACATACATACATACATACATACATACATACATACATACATACATACATACATACATACATACATACATACATACATACATACATACATACATACATACATACATACATACATACATACATACATACATACATACATACATACATACATACATACATACATACATACATACATACATACATACATACATACATACATACATACATACATACATACATACATACACACACACACACATACACACATACATACATACATACATACATACATACATACATACATACATACATACATACATACATACATACATACATACATACATACATACATACATACATACATACATACATACATACATACATACATACATACATACATACATACATACATACATACATACATACATACATACATACATACATACATACATACATACATACATACATACATACATACATACATACATACATACATACATACATACATACATAGGGTTAGGTTCATTTGTGAACAACCCTCTTGATTGTGAACACTAGTGAACTAATCCTTAACCCTTGATTATCAATACACAAGTGTAAATCAATGGTCAGGATTTGTTCACTAAGTTCACAAATACATTAGTGTTCACTCTAGAATCCCACCATACATATATATATATATATATATATAATATATAATATATATATATATATATATATATATATATATATATATATATATATATATATATATATATATATAGGGTCAGGATTTAGGAAAAACGGTGAAAAGTGTGAGAACGATGAGAACGATTTTGGTGTTGATATGTGGCATTGATGCTAAATTACACTAAGGGTAATAAAGGGTAATATTGGCAAAAAAACCACTCACACGAACTGGGTGTTCAAATAAAACGCCATAAAAACACCCAATTCAGAAAAAAAAAATCCATGAAACACTCAGTTCAGAAAAACGCTATAAAACACCCAGTTCAGAAAAACGCCATGAAAAAACTCAGTTGAAAACGCCATAAAACACTCAGTTCAGAAAAACGCAATGAAAAATACCTAGTTAAAACGCCATAAAAACACATAGTTCACAAAAACGCCATGAAAATATCCACTTCATTTTTTTCGAAAAAAGTATATCAATAGTATACTCGTTGGAAAGATAAAAAAAACGCTGAGTTTTATGGTGTAATTTTTTTAGAAAAATAATCACGTATAAAAAAGTTATTGGTGTTGAAATATGATGGGGGAGAAATGACATGTGATTAGCATGTGCAGCCTTGATTGGATCTTCCAATTTTACCCATCCTGGTAGTTATAAGGTTCCCATTATTTACAAAAATGCCACCGCATCATCTTAGGCACAAATCACAAAGATCTTATTGCAGCAAATCGTTGTCACTGTTCTCACACTTTAAATCGTTTTCCCTTGATCTCATTCCTGTATATATATATATATATATATAGGGTGGAGTTATTGTAAAAAAGACCAAAAGTGTGAGAAAGGTAAGAAAGAATCTCAACCATTAGATCTAAATTAATTGAAAAGAGTAAGATTGTAAATGCATTAACAAATTCAAATATGGTAATCCTTGATTTAAGGATTTGGAGAGAGAAAATCCTTGATTTAAGGAATATAACCGTCCATAACATCATTCATTTTAATTTTTTTTGCATCATTCACAGAATCAGAGCCATGTTCATGACATGGTGTTTTAAAAAAATTCATAGTTCAATTCATGGTGTTTTTACGAAAATAATATAACACCATTCAGTAAACAAAAATATAACACCATTCAGTACACAAAATAACACCATTCAGTACAAGATATAACACCATTCAGTAAACAAAAAATAACACCATTCAGAAACAAAATAACACCATTCAGAAACAAAATAACACCATTTAGAAACAAAATAATACCATTCAGAAAAAAAAAAAACCATCCAGCAAACAAAAAATAACATCATTCAGTAAACAAAATAACACCATTCAGTAAATAATATAACACCATTCAGTACAAGAATATAACACCATTCAGTAAATAAATATAACACCATTCAGAAAAAGAAAATAACATCTTCAGAAACAAAATAACACCATTCAGAAACAAATAACACTATTCAGAAAAGAAAAAAAACACCATTCATTCATATACCTTCTGATTCAAAATGTGATTTCATTTCTGTTCGTCTCCACACAATTCAAAACCAACATGGATGCTTCTGCTTCAGCTTCCACAAGATTCAAAAACAATCTTACCTTCTCCTCCACTTTGCTCGACGATATTTACCGCTCAATCGACGAACAATCCACAGTTTGCACCCAAACTTCACGAAAAAAACACAACAAATCCGTTGGAAACCGTTGTTTTCAACACGATGATGACGATCATGAACACCGAGCCACCGCCGCTGCCACTCGCACCAGCACCACCGCCGCTGTCGCTCGCACCACCACCACAGCCGCTGCCGCTCGCACCACCACCACCACCGCCGCCGCTGCCGCTGTCGTGTTTGATCTTCCGATTGGCCGCTGTCGTGTTTCTTCTTCAGATTGATTATGAGAGAGATCAAAATCGTAGATGGAGATCATCTGGAGAGAGAGAAATATTGTAGGGATTTGATTTACTGTTTCCATTTTTTGAATGGATATAAAGACTTTATTACCCCTAGAATTTTCAATTCAGTCCAAAAAATAAATCAAATTTTACAATTTGGTCCCTATTAATCTCAACCATTAGATCAAAGATCTAATGGTGTAGATTCTTTCTTATTTTTCTCACACTTTAGACCTTTTTTACAGGATTCTCTACCTATATATATATATATGTAAGGTAAAATGAATATTCCTATAAGTTGTGAGAACCTAGAGAACTCGACTAAAATAAATGTTCTTAAAATTTTTTTAACAAAAATCCTAATGAAAATCAACTTTTCAAAAAAAAAACTAAAAATTAGTTTTTGTTGATTTACGCCACGTCGCCATCGTAAAATACCCTTGCAATGAGTGTAAATGCTCATGTCAGCAGCTTTTATAGTGCTGTAAAAAGGTTGAAAACACCGCTCAATTTTTTTTACAAGTGTGTTTATAAAATGTTTATCTAAGTTTGTGCATAAAAATGGTGGTAAAACTGGCACAAAAAGTCAGAGTTCTCTAAGTTATCACAATCCGGGTTGATCTAATGAGAAGAGAATCAATTTAAGAAAAAAAAAAGTAGAAAATCGTATAATGGTAAAACATTAAATAGTTTATAACACCTTACATTAATTATTTTCTATCTGCTTAATTCGTCAATTTCATTTTATTCATACATAAAATTTTATCCTATACATTATCGAATTTTATCCTACACAGCTCGTAATTTATCATACACACTAAATTATTATTTTTTAAATATATATATATATATATATATATGTATATATATTGAAACTAAGTTACAAATTTTATGTAGTTAGCTACAAAAGAGGAATCATTCAAACTAATGATTTATGTAAATTTACCAATATACTTTTACAATAACATTAAATACAAATATTAAATAAAAGACAATAAAACTTATTGGTTGAAATTAATTTTTTTTCTCTTAAAAAATATTTTTTTTCATTATATATTATTTATATTCTTGATTTTTTTAAATTTGTGAGGACAAGCTGCAGTATCTTTGAATGCAAATATTTACTGTACAATTTAATAGGACTAGGTTTCGACCTTTCGTGCCAAAGAAGAAGAAGGGGGCCTTCTTTTGTTGGTTGGGTTAGTGTCGGTGGGGCGTATTTTTATGGGCCTTCTTCTTAAAAGGCCTTTGGTTTTGGGTCATTAAATTAAAAGATGGTATTTGTTGACTCTTAACATTAAATCATTGGGTTTGTAGAATTGTAGGTAAGGAATTAACTTCTGATTATCTATTTTTTTTCTTCATTTTTTTTTTTTCAATAAAAGGACCTGTAGCTTGGTAGTACCAAAAATTGTAGTAATGTGTTGTCGTCAAGTGGTGAGGCCTTTAGTCCTGTCGTGAACATTGGTGTAATGTTTAATAGTAAGTTTAGTGGATGCGTGAGTTCGCAGTTCTAAAAAAACCAAACTCTATTTTTTTTTAACTGTGGATAGGTATTATTATAATAAAAAAACTAACAAGATATTAGAGTAATTACAAACAAACAGTAATTTTATTACTTATTAGTTACTAGGGTTGGTGGTCCGGTGGCAATACAAAACCTTTTGAATTTTGGTTTCAAGTCTCACATGTAGCAAGAAATTCACTTTTCGAAAAAAGAAAAGTATCATTGTGAGCTGTACGATGAGTATCTTTTACGTTATTAAATCACTGATCAAAAGTCAATATGTGAGGGTTATAATTAAAAGAACGGCGAATAAACTTCGGGGACCAGCACCCTTTATAAATTACTGTGTAATTCACAACACCAATAATTACTACAAGTTTGCTATGGATTGTTATGTAAGATGGTGATATTTACAACACATATGTAATATCATTGTACTAACAACCACTAAAGAGATGTTATAGTAATTTATAACAACCGCAATATTTAACTCACATAATAAATATGAAAGCCAGCCACAAAAGTAGGAATTCATGAACAAAATGATGTAAGCTTCATTGCATAATTTGCTTAAGCAAAAACATTTTAATATATTCCTTCATTTTCATTTCATTTGAGGCATTAAGTAATTTGTTTAAGTAACAACATTTTAATATAGTTCTTCATTTGCTAAAGTGTCACACCCTTAAAATTCACATGCGGAGTTTTACCCTAAGGCGTGCGACTGACCAGGATTAAGCCACTAATCATGTTGAACAAATATTAAAGTTACTAAATTTATCACAATCAACACGATTAGTGATTAGGTTTTAATTGTCTAAAACACAGCTTAAATCAACAACGTAAGCAAACGTAAAAATCCTGACAATAGTTAAAACACATTGTTTAATAAGATTAAAACCAATAGTTTATTGCAGCCACGACACTCCAAATGCTGCAAGCTCCCATGCTGCACCTAACGTCCTACAAAGCATGCACAAGTGTATCAACAAAGGTTGGCGAGTTCACAGTTTCAATTTTATAGTAAAGTAAGTTTTTAAATACATTAGTTTATTAAAACATATCATGGGTAGCTAACCCACGGTTAAGCTACTAAACTGTGTAGTACCGAATACTTGGCTGTAGTAAGTTGTTGTGCCCTGTATCAATGTTTATCGCCATTGATATAAATTCAAGGTCAATAGTTCACGCCCGGCTCCTAGCACGGTGTGAGGTTTGTAAAATCTAATAGCGTTATTAACTATTACCCCGTTTGCCAAACCCGACAACTAATCGGTATAATGTGTAGGGACTTTTTAGATAGAGTTTCATTTAGTACGCTAAAGACATGAAATGTAAACTACGGTATTAATTAGTAGTATTCCAACCCAGGAATATAAGGTGGTCCCAAATCCAGGGATAGTGTAGTTCCCAATACCGGAATGCATGCATATAGTAAATGTGTGAACTCAACTTTGTTTAGCTCGGCAAGATTAAGAGTATGCTAGTTAGGATGGTCAACCACGTCCTATTATGGTTACCAAGAATATTAGGGGGTGTTTATATAATTCACGCAAGTCCTACACGTATCTAGAAAATAGCACGCAAACAAGTTGTCACAAAATATTTTACTGTGTGGTTTTTATGCACATGTTCATAGTATAACCTATGACATGACATACGCTACTTATACAATCACTAAGCAAGTGCGGACACTAAAAATAGCAAGTTCGGCTCTTATAAGCTTTATGAATCATACATAGCAAATTCACTAAAATTAGGCTGTTTTAGGAAGCTCCTTTACCATACTTACGATGTTGCAAAAATTATGATATTTTTATAGGATGTACCCTTTGGTGGGGTTGTCTTTGTGTTAAATTATTAAGGCCTAACACTTTATCGAAAAATTTAGAAAAATCTTTTACTATGCAGTGGCCAGATTCGTCACTTTCTGACTACAGCCTACGAAAAAAAAAATTTAAAAATCTTCGACCCGATTGATCCGATTCCACTTGGAGATTCGTACTGACACCTAAGACTATCTACTAGATAAATTTCATGACCAAAATCCAAGTATTCACCGAGATGTGATGTAAAACACAACACACAAATTCTACAGAAAAATGTAGCTTTGCCATTGAAACGAAATAATTTGTTTAAAATATAAAACGACGTCCAAAAATTGTGATTCCAGAGCCTTAGAAGCGTATTTCAAAATACTACGTTTTGGACTCGAGAAAATCCAGTTTTCGTTATGTTACGACCCGTTTACAGCCAACTAAAGTTGGCTGTAAACATCAAACAATTTTCTGTTTCAGCTACCCGATCCCCAAACGATTATTTAATACCTCAAACAACCTATAATCATCGATCATAGCAGGTTATATGTCACTTTCATCGGATTTATCATACAAAACTTCAAGATTATCAAACCCTATTCCATATATAATTTCCGTATATAAATAACCAATAACGCTAAGCATCATGCGTCACGTTTATGAATCTTATACCCCAAGTTATCATCAGATCAACAAGGATTACCATCACAATAGAAAAACACAGCCTATAAATGAAGAATTAATGCATGGTAAACTTATGTGACTTCAACACTTGTGGGTTGTATTGAACCCTATTAAAACAGAAAGTGTAGAGGTAGCTTGTACCTCTAAACTTGTAAGAATCAACTCTAACAAGTTCCACAACCATTGATGGGTTTAGGGGGTTGCTAGGTACAAGATTCAAGTATAAAAAGTTAAGTTTTGTAAACGTTAACCATGTTTCTTCCAAAAAAGAAAGTTTGGACCTCAAAATAGTGATGTTCCGCCTTAGATTACCATGGTAATCTTGTGGAAACACTCTTAGAGGTGTTCCAAGCTTTGTAGAAAAAGGAATGGTGAAGAAAGTATAAGAAAAGTGAGTTTGAACTCACTTTGGAACTTGCTTGTAATCTGCCCAAAACTTGTATTTGCAACTGATTTGGGAGTGCCTTTGGAGTGTTGAAGAGTTGGAAAAGAGAAAATTAGGTGATGGAGGCTTGGTTTTATAATGAAGGATTAGGGTTTTGTGTTTAAGAAGGTTGTATGGTGATTGGGGAAGAAGAAGAAGGTGACCAATCTTGGAGCTGGAAATAACTTTCTGCGGATTCAGGGGCGTGGCGCAACGCCAAGGCTAAATGGGGTTAGGCTTCGCATAGCGCCAAGCCTCATTTAGCCTGACTTTCATTTATTTGCATTTTAGTCCCTGAACTTTGATATTTCGTTATTTCAAGCTATAACTTGTGTATTTGGCATAAAATTAGGTACAAAACATGTATGAAAGCTTAGATTGAGTATCGCGAATGTATGATTAAGTATTTGTAAGTTCAATTAACATCAAAATACGTATCTACGATCGATTGCTTGTATGACAAATACGAATTTGCGTGAAAGAGGTATATGTATCAATCGTGTTTATAATTTGAATGTAAAACAAGTACATATAATCAAAGTATAATTCATATAAAGATGGTCAAGTTTTACAATGATTTGAAACGTCGGTTTACAATGATTTGAGACGAAATACGATTACGAAAGAATACGAGTTTCCCCAAATAGAATGCAGGGCGAGCTTTCTAAATAAGGAAAGTTCTAAAAAGCGAGGCATTATAGCTACGGGGTTCGGGATCGAAGAATCAAGGGAAAAACAGGGTCCTGAGCGTCTCTGACGGCCTAGAAACCCGTCACCAACACCATGCATAGACAACATGTTTGGGCATCGGCAAGGTATTTCGCATCGGTGACTCCGTAAAGGAGCGTTGACGACGCCCCCTGCTATGCCAATGTCCGGATTTTGGTCTTTCTCACTGTTTTGCTCCCCGTTTAAGAGCCCCATGAGTCCCGATTCTTAACTTTGGATTATTTCAAGCCCCTAAATTATTCCAAAACTAAATCTCGTATCCCTACATCCAAATCCTATACTTATCACCTCACTTTCTAGATTTTGACCCATTCATTCCCACCAAGTGTAATTGTCCATATGTAAACTACAAATAGCCTATTAAGACATTACTTGCCTTGGTATTACCATTATATATCCATCCTTTCATGGTCCCTTTTTCTCTTGCATACAAAACTTCATTGGATAATAATAAATTGAGTTCGGGAATGTAACCCCAGCAAAAATTTCGAGCCTTTAATTTTCGTACCAAATATTCGTTAATACGAACATTATAATTTTAACTTGGCGTCATTACCTGAACAAATCTAAGTATCACATACCTTGAAACTTTCCTAAATTATATTGAGGGATTAGAATCGTCAAAACACCGAAACTCATAGTCTAGGAACTAAAAATACCAAACACCTTAATTTACCATGTTGTGCCACCTAGCAAGACACTAATCACTTCCTAAAATACTCATGGACACTTGTCCTAACCATCTTCAAGAACTAAACACATCATAGGACATTAATCATCTCCTAAGACACCCATGAACACTTGTCTTGCCTATGTTTTGCCACCTATCTTCTCTTTTGCCTTACTTCTTCTAGTGTTGACACCTTAATGGACACTAATCACATTCTTAAGCCTCCATGAACACTTGTCTTAATTACCTGAACCACCCTTCACTATAAATAACAACTTTTGATCACTATTTTCATCACACCAACTAAAAACACAAACAAAGTATTGTGTGAGTTCCCTAGTTCCTAATTTGAAAGCTTCTCTTTGTCTTTTGAAGGATTCCTTTGAAGTTATCCTGAGTAGTAGTAAGTTCCCTTCCTTTAGCTCTTTCAATAAACAAATAGTTTTGTAGCTTATTTTTGTCTGAACCCGTACTTTAACACATAATAAAAATACCAACGGGAACACATACGTATTTTTCCTATTTTAGACAGATTCTGTGTTGTCATTTTGAACAATCATAACTTGGTCAAAACTTAACCAAAGTAAGTAAACTCTTATTTCATGATTAAGTACTCTAAAATACAGTTTCAATGACGTATAATACACTTAAAAACGCTTATGTTTATACTCTCAACCGTCTAAAACCAAACCGAAGCGCACAACTGAACGATCTGTAAAGATCTACAGTTTTGATCATTTTCCGGGTTCCAAACAGAAATATTCTCTAAATGAAAGTTGTTAATCACATTCTAATTTGGTTAGCTGAAAATTGTTATAATTTTTTCAACACCCTTTACTAATTTTAAAACATAAAATGAAAACAGCACAAAAAGCTGTCAAAAATTATATTTTCTAAAAACTAAACAAATTACAATTTGCCAAGGATTCTTTTAACCCATAACATCTACAAACATCATCGCAACAATATCATAACGAACGACCCTTATTATTAGGAATTACTTGTAAACCTCGAGAACATGCAAACTCATCACCAAAGCATCAAGGTGAGTGTAAGACCCTAGTTACTATTTAACGGTTTTACATGTAAATACGAACAATTAGATGTGTAGTTAAGACTACACATACTATAAAAATACAGATTTATTAAAACTTTTACAAATCATAAGTTATTCAACATAACGTGATTGGATTCGTCGTTTAAAATTTATGACGAGGCAATGTGCGGAAGCATGTATCTTTATCGTGTTCGGTTCTTCGTTGAACTTGATCGTCTTCCGGCATCCAAAATGTACATACATTTCATAAACATGAAATGCTTTAGTCATACGGGGTTTAAAACGTGTCTAAACGAGTCCGGGAAACAAAACTTATTAGAATACATTTTTGTACAGGGTCTACCGTAAATTACGGTGGCTACCGTAATTTACGGTAGCCCCTGAATGTTGATTTTTCCACCGTAAAGCAGTGGGTGTGTGGCGTAAAGAATTTAAGGCTACCGTAAGTTACGGTGGTGACCGTAACTTACGGTGGCCTCTGCAGGATTTTCCAAGTTTGTCGTTTTCTAAAACGAAAACCTTCATAATTTTTAATCCGCTTGTCCGTTTGACCTACCGTTTCTTCCTACGTGTTTGTAATTAATTTAAGGCTACCGTAAGTTACGGTGGTGACCGTAACTTACGGTGGCCTCTGCAGGATTTTCCAAGTTTGTCGTTTTCTAAAACGAAAACCTTCATAACTTTTAATCCGCTTGTCCGTTTGACCTACCGTTTCTTCCTACGTGTTTGTAATTTGATTCTTCATCATATGGAGTTAAAATCCGACATCCAGCTTACTAAATTTTGAGACTTTTATGCCTTCGGCTTATTACCTTTTTACAAAATTTTGACCCGTTTACGCATTTATCAAACAAATATTTGTTTGATCATTATTTCACATGAACCACTTCAATTCAATATTTTCTACCATGTTAGGTTCTAATTGCGGGTTTCTTATATATTTTAACCCGTTTTCGTTCGTATGCTTATTTTGACCCGTTAAGGGTATTTAAGTACATCTTTAGACTTAAATCATGCTTCTATTGGGTTACATCCTATCCCCATATTTTATACGAATTCCAAAGACTCAATTTAAACAAGACGCTTATTTCAAAACAACTTTTTAAAACTTGTTTGCCCTATTTACCCCTCAAGGGCTTTTTGGTCAATTTTAGCCCTTCATTTATGCGACGAAGGACTTGTACTATTATTTGACCAAAATGTCGCTTTTAGCTATAATTCTAAGCATGCGTACCTGACTTGGGTCATAAGATTGACCCGTTTGAATACCTTTCGCTATTAATTTCTAGTTAATAGCCATGCGAACCATGTGTTAATTCCTGTGATCACAAACTCAACAAGCGATCATCAAATATTATTGATAAATGGTGTTAACAACACCATTTGACCCATTTAGTCGAAGTGACTAATTATAATTATGAGATGGTATTTAATTGCCATTTCATCCCTTTAACCTATTCCGATTTACTCTTTGAATTCATCTTGCTTAAAAGTCGTTTCTTGCTTTGTTTGAACCATTTTGACTTATGTCAAATGATGTCCTTTCAAATCCTTTTTTATTTATTCGTTAACCCATGTCCGGATTACCATTCTATCGTTTTTGCCCTTTTTACAATAACTTATGATTTCTTGACATTCCCACTTATTCCGACGTGCATTATAAGTATTTGGTAGTAAGAATAAAAAGGCGTAAGCTTAACTTACCTCGTATCCGAGCTACGCTTTTCTTTTCTTTCTTGATTCGTTTGACCCGTTTCTTCCCAAGCCTCCACCTTGCTCGTTAAGTGTCAAACTATCGTCATCATTCAAAGGTGGTTAGATTAGTCATTAATAATCACGACTTTTCCACCTTACGTATTTTCTATGTCGAAACTACCTTTCGACCTTATTATTTATTAATTCAACTTATCAAAAGTTAACTACTTTTGATCACATGATTTACACAATTAAGTCTAGATTAACTTTATGCTTTGAACCCTTATCGGTTCATACTTCGCACAATTTGTCATATTATTCAATTACACGTTTCTTTCAAAATTTCAACATATTAGTGTTCGTTTAGACATTTTAGCAAACACCTTGTGGGCATGATTTTCATACTTTCATAAATCAAGTTTCTCAACTAGTTATTTGCCAAGTTTCAACATCATTCACAAGTCTCTATGTCTAGCATGCATAACAACACCTAGACTTATATCACAACAACAAATTTTCACATATTTATCATCACTTTTCTAGTATTCATCATAGTGCCATAAAACCCACTTATCACCTACAAGGTCTTTAGTTGAATCTCTAGTTCTATGGCACTATTTTACCAATTTCTCATCTAGGGTTTGTTCCTAGATTCATACACGTATCAATTTTGCTATAATATTCATCATTCATACTAAAGTTTCATTCATGCATTATTATCAAGATTTCAAAACTTCACCAAAATACAAATTTGGACATACCTCATGATTCCCGTGATTAGGTGATCACTAATATATGTTCAAATCCGAATTCGGGCTTCAATTAGTCTTTCAATTTGAAGGAATTAGTTGAACTAGGGTTAACACCCCTAGTTCTTTGCTCCTGGTCGCCCTAAACGCACGCACACACACACTTAGTGTGTGTTGTGATTTTATTTCTTTATTTTTATTAAAACTAGTTTGCCCACTTGTCAACATTAGTCCCTTGTGTTTTATCTTTCTCAAAAGAAGCTATAACTTGCAATTTACTACATAATCACATATTACTAACTATGTTAATTATTCCTAGTTAACTTAATGGGTTCAGAAAGTCATAACCCATTTTATTTTAAGTCCCGTTAACTCGGGCCTTCTATATACTTTATTTCCCTCAAAAGGATTTGTTCAACTTTTATTTAATATTAGGTATATTCATTTAAATCCTAATATTTACCGGGTTAATTTTTACAACTAACGGTATTTTACCTATCTTTTAGTATTAACGGGGTTTGATTACCAAACCCGTTTTCGGGGTGTTACAGTGAGTACATAGTTCAGCGTTTTCTTAAACCTTAGGGGTGATTCATATGTGCTAAACTATTTTTCAAATTTACAAATTTTCTACATATAGCTTATGTAAAATCTATGTTCTTTTTGCGTGAAACTTGATGGTTAGTTAATATCCAAAACCAAATACATTCTTTAACTTTGGCTAAGACGAACGGTAGTATGTTATAGCGCTATAGGTATGATGCCCCATTCCCACTTCCAGATTGGTTTTTGGTAAGACTGAGGAAGTATCCTTTGGGAATGACAAAAACCGAAATATATGTTCTAGGTAAACTCCTTTTGGGTTTATTCTACCGGTCAACTTAGGTTTGAATGTATACCCTGATGCGTGTGTAGTGTAATATATTTTAGGTGTATATTTTAAGCACTTTTACACTTTTTAGCCAAGTTTTAAATTTATAAAACACGATATTTACTAACACTAAACACACATATGGGTAAGTGCACCCATCGTGGACGTAGTATAGTGTTGGTAAGATACCGAGGTCGTCCAAGGACACAAGAGCTTTTAATACCGGTTTATCCTTAACGTCTAATCAAATCAAAAAGCTAGAAAAAGGTTTTTAAACTAGAAAAATAAAACTAACTAAAATGCTGAAAAGTAAAATAAAAGTAAAAACAGATAGACAAGATGAATCACTTGGATCCGACTCGTGTGTAGTGTAACCTTTGATTATTTCCGCACTTTTGCACTTGTTTAAGAGATTATCTTAGTTATTGTAGTAGGCCCCTCTTTTGAAGGTGACGTTACCCTCAACCCAGTAGTTTGAGTCAGCAAGGATACAATCCTAAAGGGTCGGATTATTGAAAGATAATTAATTAAGTTATTAATGCATAATGTGGTAGGCCCCTCTTTTGAAGGTGACGTTACCCTCGGCTAAGTAGTCTGAGTCAGCAGGGATACAGTCCTAAGTAGCCGGGTTAAAGTTTTAATAGTAGTTTAACTTATGAGGGGGTTAAAGAGTTTGGACTCCCGCCATCCAATACCGTTGGGTATTGAAGGAGGTGCACTAAATTTGACCCATGTCCTTTGCAGGATCTATACACTCAACAATGGCAAGACTCTTACCAAACCGTTCCCTTAACCCCCGACCAGGTAGCCAACATACCTCCATATAGACCGTGAAGATATGAATGGTGAAAATCTTTTATTTTATATAGACAATAAAATAATGCCAAGACACCACGGACAAACGATAAGGAAGAATCATCTTCAACATAAGAAACTAGTTATTAAAGTCATTAATACATAACCTATTAAAAAGTGTGAAAAGATTAAAAATAAAAAGTATTACACTAAACACTTGTCTTCACCAAGTGATGTAAGAGACTTAGGCAAACATGGCCTTTGATTGTCAAGAACTCTTACGATTGGACAATGGATGATGGTGGTGGATGATGGTGTTGTGATGGTGGTGGGTGGTGGGTGGAGGGTGAAGTGTGAGAGAGGTGGTGTGCCAAGGGATGAGTTACAAGAGCTCCAAGCACTCCTATTTATAGGCTGAACAGAAGCTCGGGCACGGCCCCGTGTCCATTGGGCACGGCCCCGTGTCCATCCTCCTCTCTTTCTTCATTAAATGCAGCTTGTCTGCATTAGTTGACCACGCCCCGTGTCCGCTGAGCACGACCCCGTGTGCAGAAGCATATCTGTACTATCAAGATTTGCCTGGATTCCGCGAATCTTATAGTTGACCACGGCCCCGTGTCCGATGAGCACGGCCCCGTGGTGGGCGATGGAAGCTTCTACAACTTTGTCTTTTCTGCTGACACTTGGGCACGCCCCCGTGCTCACTGAGCACGGGGCGTGTTCAGCCTTCTGTTCTGTTGTTTTGCTTGGGAAGATGATGTCGGGAGGTCGGGCATGCCACGTTTGTTCCTTTTCTTGTATTTATGTTAGATTTTGCTGCCTTTTTGCTTCTTTTGTTTATTTGAGCTCATTTAATCCTGAAAATACAAAAGGAAGACAAAAGCACACTTTTTCCAACATTAGTACTAAAAAAGGGTTAGTTTTATGCCACAATTGATGTAATTTATATGTTGCATTTTGTGCACGTCAACCCCAAAAGCGATCACGCTTGTTTATACAAAAAACACAAAAGTTTCCATATTTTTTTAATGGCAAGGAACGACGTGCCAACCACCATGACACCGGGCGTTGTGGCCAAGGTCGACTACTCGACTGTCGCCAGCACCTTAGCTCTCCCAGATGCGCAGAAACCCGACCTCCACCCGCCCGAAGTCACGTCAGTGGATTAATTGGTAAAACCTCGCCTCCCATCCAATACAAGTCGACGCCACCCGTATTCTCCCTTCACCTGGATGCCGCAGAAAATAATGGGGAGAGTAGGAGTCGAACCTGGGTCACCATGAACACCAAGTCTTTCCCCAACCACTCCACCACTACCTCATTGGCATATTAAGCCATACAATTTGTGTCTAAACAATTTACTGCCAAACGATTTATACAAATGTATTTTTGCTATCTACTTGGCTACAAAACCTATGTTACTCACCAACTCTTTATAGTTGACCCAAATTTTTACATATGTTTCAGGTACTAATCCATGATGCTATTCAAGTATGCTTCACATAAGAAACGAACTTTGGCCTTAGTTTGCTTTAATTTAAAAAAAAATTACTTGTGATGTTTTGTGTTTGAAAAACAATGTAATTCAGTTAATGAAACTTTAAATTAGTGCTATGTGTTATGAACAATCTTGCAATGTGACTCCCCGATGTCTTTTGTTGCGTTCCACGCGGTAGAGTTTTTACAGGGAATCATTTACCTCGAGCCCGCCATGTTCATGCTAGCTTCCTTGCCTCTTCTTGACCTATTAGCCTTCCATGCTTTGGTCCAATCTTGACATAATTCTTATTCTTTCAAGTTATCATATTTACCATGTTATTATCATTTACGCACATTTATAATAACATTCATTTTCAACTCATATCTTACATTAGTTAAATTCTAACAAGCACAAAACCTGGATTAGTAATTACATCATTCAAACCCACATAATTCAAAATATCATCAAGTATAACACATAAAGATTTAACATGCACTACATGATCTTTCTATTCTTACAATCGTCATGGTTGGCCTTGGGGGTGGGTGGGGAGGACCACCTGCCAGGGCATGTGTTTTCCTGGGGTACATGTAAAAATATAATCCTATATAGGGTGGGGTTCGGCTACAAAGTTCAAATTTTCTACAAAGTGTAGAAAGTCATAAAACACTATAATTTCAGCCATAAAACACACCTAAAACCCACAAATAATAGAATGAAGATTACTAAAACACCATATTCAAGCCCTAATAGTCCATAAAAACTTCAAACACACCATCGTAGAACTATGAATATAAAACACAACATGCTAATCAACATAAAACACAATAATGTTTGTCATTCCATAACTAGAGCCTTATCATCTAAAACACAACACAAAATCCATATATATAATGTTTTAATAATCTTTATTATGTTATTTGTGGGTTTAAGGTGTGTTTTATGGTTGAGATTATGATGTTTTATGACTTTTTACACTTTTTAGGAAATTTGGACTTTGTAGCCAACTCCTACCTTATATTTTCATATATAAGGTTTGTTTTCATAAATGAAATCAAAATGTGGCTCTGCTTTGCTGGTTGGCGCGTCTCTAGTTA
Organism: Helianthus annuus; assembly: GCF_002127325.2. Taxonomy (NCBI): domain Eukaryota; kingdom Viridiplantae; phylum Streptophyta; class Magnoliopsida; order Asterales; family Asteraceae; genus Helianthus; species Helianthus annuus. The sequence continues at coordinate 104,569,457 of NC_035446.2, forward strand.
AATAATATATCATGAGTTCAATTTCCCATCTTCATCTTTTTCTTAAATGTTGTTATAGTTAGTCAGCAATTCCTCATCCTTTCCTTTCTCTTAGATGGTATTTTAATAATTTTGTGTCATACTCACATTTGAATGATACCCTGTCATGTCCATTTACTCAAATGATGTTTTAATTTAATGTGTCATACTCACATTCACTCTTGACTTACTAAAATTAACATATTCCTTTTAACTTACTAAAATTAATTATTTACACATAATTTAATATTTATTAGCTTATTACGGTACACTATTCACTCATTCAAATACTATAATTTTGGTAATTGTATTGTTTATTAATATAACTTTAATCGTTGTTTAAAAATAGTTTACAATATATATTTTGTTAAGGTTTAAAGGGCACGTTTTTCCAGGCTTAGATAGGGAAGCTGAATTCTTAGGACCACCCCTGACAATCGTGTTAGAAAGTCTAACCATGCAATTCGTACTTTGTTGACTTTCAGAAATTTATTTGTGTATCATATAAACTTTCAACTTATGAACATACATCAATATTGATATGGTAAACCATAGTAATGACACTCTATTCATTTCATACTCATGTTGTCGGACACATACAACCATGTGATCACTTAGTTACATACACATATATTAATATAATCCGATCTACACATACGAATACTTTCATGATCCTACAATTGACAACCAAACTCAAAGTTAGCCAAGTCAACATAATCCTATCATCCTTACTTGCTAGTATGCCCACACACTTCACATTTAGTACATATTCATTTCCTTAGCACCATTTAAGCAACTAATTCCAATATATGGTATGCATCACACCTTTAAGACATAAATTACAATCCTATGATGCATACTTCTTCGAAATCATATTAACTAAGTTCCCACATGGATTGCCCTCAAAGACACACTCATCATGCTATTCTACTATCAACTACATCACTATCACATTCCACACATTTACACCCATTATTCGCATATAATTCCACCTATTATTGTCACCTAGACATTTCATCAAACATTTGGTGTGCATACAACACATAAGGCACAATGTACAAGTAATTCATGCTAACTTTACTAACTCAAAGCATCATACACCATTTTCTTACTAAATAAGATATGATTCATTCCATAATCATTAACATAGCATACATTCAAGCTTAATTGATCATTTTAGTCAAAAATGCGCATAAGTGAATTTCCTATATTAAAAACCCACTTCACACCTTTCAACAACCTTCATTCAAATTTATGAATTACTCCAATTACACCCACATACTTGCTAATCTAGTGATTCCAAACACAAATACTACATCAATTCGAGTTGCATAACTAGAGTTCATACAATACTCTCATTATTTAACAATGTTCTAGTCAAGACATCATCAAATAGAAATTTACAACATACCTTATGATTGTTACAACTAAATGACTAGAATTCCTCCAACATGCATGCATTTACATTCAATTTCACCATTCAATTCTTGGATTCAAAGATTGTTTGAGAGTCTCCCAATTCACTCTCATGTATGTCGAAACACATACATACACACATATAAAAATGCATAATTTTTATGAAGTTCCCCCTTTGTCACTTAGGGTCCCTTAAATTTTGAACTTTTGGTTATTTACAACCAACCCTCCATTTCCATTCATACTTAACTCCTATGCTTTTAACTAAGTTAATAACTTAGTTATTTCATTTCAAGCCATAACACAAGGAAACATACTATCGAATTAAAAATTCGAGTTTTGGGGCGTTACATTGGCTCTCGTTGCATATCGGCCACAATGATTTTCGCGTACGCGAACCACAGGAGAGAAGGTATAACCATTCTCCCTATGATTTGGAAAAACTAAATATTGTGGGATATTAATTAGAGTAATTCGGATGTAAACTCGACTGAGATGTCATATTGTGTTGTAATGAGTGATCGTATTGAATGGTTTAGTAATACGAACCAATGGAATAATATATGTGTGTAATCATAGGTGTTACAATTGTAATAGATAAACATAGAACAAGATGGTATCATTAAGCTCATGAGAATAATGGCTATCATGGAACAATTGCTTGTACATGTGAGTTTTACACAACCCAAATATGAAAGTATAGGTATGCTTTATATAGAGACATGTATGCATGTTAATTGACTAGATTTAGTAACATATTAGTATATTAGACACGTGGGGTAATGGATTCATAGGATAAGTATACAAGCTAGTTACTCATAATGATATACAGGATAAACACTCGAAGTGGTAATTGAGTTTGTACCTGGGTGGTTACGCATGATAATAGGTTGGGTGCTTCATGGGGTTATTCTAACCAGATGGATATACACATTAGATATTCAGGAATACACACAGACACATATATTCACATGAATTATGTTGACATCATAGTCTCCTACTATGTGATTACTGTGTTACCACTTATGTGATTCATATTTGTTTGTTCGTATATGGTAAACCTAATAATTTAAACAAAAACACCAAAGGGTAACATATGTTCCTATGCAACATTGCAAATCATGGGTAATATAACGGCCACATGGGTGATAAGTGGTGAGGATATAATATATAAATCACATAGGTGTCATTTATTCTATTATGTGATTATTTAACAATATTTATGTCACTCATTATAAAAGTTAGTTGTTTTAAATTGATTGCATGGGTCTTATATTGATCAGATGAATTATTTTACAGGTGATCTCCATCACTGTTTGTAAGTGGTTGATGGGAAAAAAAATATAATCACACAATTAAAATATGATCACAAGGGCGTTAGAGGATCAGATCCACAATGATGTTGTGAGGGTAAGGCCACAAGGTTGTTATACGGTCTGGGTATGACTCTAGATTTTGATCACATGGGCGTTGTGTGATCAGATACATATGTGTGTTATGTGGAGAAGGCCAAAAGAGTATTATGTAGTTGAGTTGTGATTCCAAATTTTGATCAAATAGACATTAGGTGATCGAGTCCACGTGGATGTTGTGCGGATAAGGCCACATGGGTGTTATGTTGCTGAGTATGGTTGCAGAAGTCGCTAGGCGCTCTTAGGTCAGTCGAGTGAGGAGTTGCGAGTACTCGGGCATGTTAAATTATATATATATATATATATATATATGTTTGTGTGTGTGTGTGTGAAATATCATAACTATACTAATATTTCTAACAAAATACGTGAATATCAATAAAAATAAAAAATATATGTTCAAATAGTAAAGTATTTAAAAAATTGATATTCATTCTTTAATACAATAGATATAGGAATTACGTTTTATTTTTATAAGTCAAATTTGTCCTGAGTTAACCAACTAGATACAATTCTTGCTGAGGTTGATCGCATTTAATCAATTCGGAGGATTTACGTGGACTTGAAGAAATCACTTCGGCACCCTACCTTATAGCGATTACTTAGCCTTCGAGACCTTGTTTTACAACACTATCATAATAATGCATGGTTTCTGTAAATTAATCATAAGGGTATAAGGGTGTTATGTGGGTAAAACATACACATTGTCTCAAGTTTCAAGTTTAAAAGGATCAAACACACACATTGTCTTATTTAAATCTTAGACGGTGGTTAAAAGACAAGTTTTATAAATTAAAATTGTAATGTTACAAAAGACCTAGGATGTGTTTTTCCACTGCTAAGTCATACTAAAACATTGTTTTAAAGAGATTAAATTAATAGTATCCCATTTTATGGAATCATTTTTTGGCGCAGGCCTTTTCATGGAACACTTTAAGATGGAAACAAATTTGAAGCTACTATGTCCAAATGTATTCATATATACCCAATCCACATATCATCATAAATACCTATATTTATCTTGTCGTAAGCATGTCTTAGTTTTCTCAGTTCAATTCAGCTAGTGTTAAATTATGAGACACCCTTTACCATAACATTTAATTGGTTAATTACGTAACCTTAACCGTCTCAATCATTGGTTAATCTCAATTAGAGGTTTATTTGGTTTGGTGGTAATGTGGTTATCGGTTAACAATTAAGATTTGCTCACCCTACACTATACTATCCCTAAGGATGGCAAACAAATCCGACCCCCAAAATTTTGGGACAAATGATCAGATATAAGACCGTGTATGGAACTTGTTTAAAAATTTCGCTGCAGTAAGACACTTATGGTTTTAGGTGATACTTGATCCATTTACCAAACTATGTAAGATTAAATAGCTATTTATATGTATTTAATCTAGTAGCCATCATTATCGTTTATATAATATAGATCAAAATATATTAAAACCTTATAATATATATTAGTTGGTAATTGTTGATGGACCAATTTACCCTTATTAACTAATTAGGTTTCCCCTTAGGTGTATTTAAGGAGATTACTAGAGAGGGTTTAGTGTTAGACTCTCATAACATCAACATCAAATTCGTCACCTTCTCTCTTCCCATTCACGAATTCTCTACCCTTAAGAATTTGGTATTATCATCAAGAACATACACTCTAAACGGGAACCAAATCACGCTGACTAGCATATCAAACTCCGTGGCTGCATCTATATCTGAACTATCTGCTGGGCTGTCTGCTATAACATGTATTATTTACATGTTTTCCATTATGTTTTAACAGAACTGATCAACAAACTATATATTCAAAAGAAATAATTTTAGTTTTAAGTTTTCCTTCACCTTTGTCTAGTAATGATTCAATCTAAAAGGTTTTTTATGTGAAAAATAAAGTTTTCTTATGTTTTGGTATTTCATCATCATGAAATTTATACGTTTTAAATATTTCAATCATTTTATAAACATTTTATAATGATGATAAGATGTATATAATTATTTTTATTTTTATTTTACTACATTGGTTAAAAACATAAAAATAAATATGAATTATAATGGTAAGAAATATTATATCCGGTATCTACGAGTGTGACCAATATTCGACGCGTAATTACCAAATAGATACCCAACGAGTATTGAGTCGGATATGAGACACGGTTTTATAATCAGGTATGAGACTTGGATTATCATTACGCGTCATAAAATTGTCTTATTGCCATCCACAACTACCCCTCATCCCTATACTATAAACATGGAATTTAGTCTCATAACCTATATTATGTAACATTTAGTCTATTACTTGCTAATTACTCTCTAAACTGATATTCTAATGTGAGAGCTTGGTTGTAGGATACCATCTCTTTCTGTGTCAAGGCCAACAATTTTCTTGTTGGTGTAGGTCTGTCTGAACCAAGGAGGTGGTCTGTCCGCGAAATGATCTTAGCTACCGGGCCTCATCTTACGGTATTACTACTACATTCCAGACATGTACAACAATAAAACCATAAATAGTAGAACTTGCATAGCCAAACAAGAATATTGAAAACCAAATATTCAATATTAGTAGACATGCTAAGGGTGAAGGGGGCACCCCCTAATGAGGTGAGGGGAAATTTTTTTTAACCCAATTATAAGTTGCCATGTCATTTCCCCTCTATAACTTTCATCTTGTCTAAAAACGTACGGGGTGCACCCCTCTTAGGGGAATTGTTTTTTTATTCAAAAAACAAAAAAACAAAAAAATTGATTGGTTGTTACAAGCTATGGGCCCCACCATCAACTCTCTTCTTGTGCGGTGACTAGTCCCCCAACCACCTCCCCGATTTGGCTACCCGCATGGATGGCGGCACCCATCCCGCACGGCAAACATGGTCCCCGCATCATTTCCCCGAGGGTGCTGCCGACACCCTAAGTATACATGGATTAATAAATTCATCAAAATAGGACACTGCTTTAGCCATGTTTTCCTAATCAATATGATAATCATAACAAAGTTTTAAATAAATAATTATGATAATCATATAATCCATTTTTATGTATTGCTTCACAAATATAATGAGAGTTAGAGAGAGAGAGCGGAACAAATGATTATGTAGTTGTGTTACTCGAATCAACTAGTGACGTGTTATCTGGGCCAACAAAGATGGGCTTTGAGTCCATATGGTTTTCAAGTCGACCACATGGGCCAAATTTTCAACGCATGTGTCGCACCGGGGGTCGGATGACGGAGATCCATCCAGACCAACTTAGGATGACCTGACCATCTGAACCGACTAAACAGTCTGTACCAATGCATTCAACCCACATACGGACTTCCAAATTGCAGTACCAACATAAAACTAAGGGAAAATCACGAAAATGGCCACTGCAATGCCGTTTTTGCAATTTTGGCCATCTGGCACCCCTCGACGAGCCCTTTTAATCTGCTGAAACGGCACAACATTTTGGGTTAACGGCCAGCAAATCGTTGTTTGACACGTGTCCGACAAAGCCTGTAACGGCTTGAGAATCATGCAGTGAACGCCACGTGTCCGACATTGTGGAAAGATCTTAGCCAAGCCGTTACAATCGGCTCATGTTGAAAGATCTTAGCCAAGTTCCTTCAACGAGCCAAGCCGTGTTCTTAGGATGTAGCCGAGCCGTTAGCGTACACGCATGGACCCCACTTCTGCCAGCCGAGCCGTTACAGCTGGGGCCGAGCCGTTTCGCTTAACTGTTTGTGTCGTCTCAACTGCTCCGAGCCGTTTCAGCTGGCTCCGAGCCGGTACAGCTGCTCCAGGCCGTTTCAATCTATGGTTCGAGCCGTTTTCACGGCTCAGAGCCGTTTCAATCCTTTACTTTATATTTAGTGACCCTTATATTTATCTGTTTTTTTCTATTTGTTTGTGCAACAGATTTATCTAAAGTTATACAAACATTTAGCTTTTGTAGAAGGAAGTTTCCAACTTAAAATTATGAAGATTCGTTTGGTTGTATACAACGGCGGAAAGTGGGAAATCGTTAACGGAAAGTTGGAGTATGTTGCTGATGCTGATTCAAGTAGACGTGGTTTAGAAATTGAACCCAACCTTTCATACACTGCTCTTCTAAGTAAAGTGTCAAACATGTGTAGTTGTACAAACATTACGAAGTTATCGTATCGGTTGTCTTCCTTTAGTGATCCAATAGATATAATAAACGATGAAGATCTTGCAATGTTTTATAATTTTGCTATGGAAAATATTTTTGAAATTTATAAATTATATGTCGTTGAAGGGTTTTGTGCTGGATCATCTAGTTTTTCACCTTCAAAAAAATTTTTAGTTCCTGATTTAAATTTCTGTACAGATGAAGAAAATTATGATGTTGTAAACGACTACCAGCCAAATCCTGATAATTCATTTGAAAATTGTTTGTGATCTTCATCAATTACTTTTGAACCAGGTCACATATTTAATAACAAAGAAGACATGAAACTTGAGTTGGGAAAAAAATGTTTGTTAGAACACTTTGAGTTTAATGTAGATAGATCTTCTAAAACTCGGTACCAAGTGCCATGTTTGGTGGACGGTTGCGTTTGGCGTTTTCGTGCAAGGAGTTTTGGGGATAGTGGGGTGTTTTTTGTTAAGAGTTTTAACGATAAACACACGTGCTCGAAGACGCTAACGTACCCACATGTTCGTCAGGCAAACCCAAATGTTGTTGCTCATTATTTAAAAAAACCTTTAAAAGATAGTGATAGAATATATCGTTGTAATGAAATAGTGAAAGATTTTAGACAAAGATTCCAAGTTGAGATAACCACTAGTCAAGCTTGGCGTGGAAAAAGTCTGGCACTAGAGCTTTTACAAGGATCAAGCAGAGATTCGTTTGCAGAACTACCATTTTACTGTTACAATCTAGAGCGGGCAAATCCTGGTTCTGTCACACATATCAAGACTGTTGACGAGCGTCGGTTTGAAATGGTCTTTGTCGCGATTGGTGCTACGGTAAGTTATAGCAGTCTCTGTTTTTTTTTATTTCGTCAAACTACAGGTTGTTGACGTTTTTTAAATAATTTTGTTTCATATTCGTACCTTTATCTGTAATCTAAGACTGGTGGTGATCATTGATGCTGCACACCTAAAGGGTGAATTTAAAGGGACGTTATTTTTAGCAGTCGGGATGGATGGAAACAACCAAATTTTACCAATTTCCTATGGAATAGGAAAATCAGAGGATGGTGAATCTTGGACATGGTTTCTGTCAAAGCTTAAAGAATGTATCGGTGAAATACCTGAAATGGCGATAATTTCGGATAGAGCAAATTCTATACATCTAGCTGTTAGAAACGTCTTTCCACATGTTTATCATGGGTTTTGCTGTCGTCATTTAATGATGAACCTACGTTTACCCTCTGATAAAAAAAAGAAAATGAGAAGCTGTGGTGGAAGACATGCAAATCGTACCGATTGTCTGATTTTAACGAGTCATTCAATGCTCTTTGTCTTGCCGTTCCTAGAGTACGTCACACTCTAACAAGTATTGGGTTCGGCAGATGGGCAAGGGCGCATTGTCCAGGCAATCGATATCATTATATGACATCTAACAGCGCAGAGTCTATTAACGCTTTATCTAGACACTCGCGTAAAATGCCGGTAACACAACTCTTAGAGTTCTTCCGGCAATCTGTACAAAAGTGGTTTTACGATCGCCGTTTGCAAGGTTGTCACACCCCCAAATTCCACCTGCGGAGTAACATCCGCTTGAGGGCGTGACTGACCAGGATCCAGCCACCAATTATACTAAGCATTGGTTAATAGTAAAGTATTTGCTATCCAAAGTAGTTGGCAACGTCTTAGTTTAAGTTTAATAGTAAGTTTAAACAAAACAGCGGAAGCATAGACCAAATAGTTTTAAAAGATAGTTCATGGTTCAAGATAAATAAAACCCAACACACGGGTTTCGACGAACACTACACATTCCCAAGCAGCAGCTCCTCAGTCACTGGTTACCTGCAAAGCATGCAGTAAGGTGTCAACAATAATGCTGAGTGAGTTCACTAGTTGTCCAGTTTTAATTACCAAAAACTTGTTTCACCAGTTAATTTACTCGTTTATACATGCCAAGGGGAGCTACCCCAAAAGTTAGCGACTAAATTGTTTTTCCAATACCGAACACTAGGTAACCGTTTGCGTTTCCGCAGGATGCCCCGATGTCAATGTTCTATCATCATTGACGGATGCCTGAGTACATTAGTTCACGACCGATCCCAAACCATGGCACGGTGTGAGGTTGGTAAAACCTAAATAGCGCTATCAACTAATAACCCGTTCGCCTGGCCCCGGCGACTAATCGGTATTATGTAGTAGGGACTTGAGTGATAGAGTTTCGTTTAGTGCCGTTAGTTGCAATCCGTATAAACAGTAATTAACCAAAGGTTCCCAATAACAAGGGAAGAAAAGTAAGTTGTATCCCTCATAGGGGGATAGTGTTGTTTGTAGTTCCGTTTCCCAAACCACCGGGAACGCATGCTTTAGGTTGTGAACTCACCTTGGGTTGCTCGGTAGATATTTTACTTGGTCAAACACGTTGGTCACCACGTCCTAGCATGGTTATCAAATATAGGTCAAGTTGGGGTACAAGTAACCACATATAGCAAACACGTATAGGCACACTTAGAATGCATACAATCAAACAGTTGGGGTATTGGGCCTAAACAGTAACAGATACACAAGCAGTCCAGTTAGCAGATAATCCAACAAGCTCTTTGGCCCAATAACAGCCCAGTCGAGACAAGGGTTCATGGTTTCGAGTCGCAACTAAGGATTGCGACTCGCAATCTCGGTTTCGGCCCGTCATGCTTTGGTTCCGAGTCGCAACCAGAGATTCCGACTCGCAGCCTTTGTTTCGGTTCATCATGAGCTGCTTGCGAGTCGCAACCGGGAGATCTCGACATTTCACGTTGTGGTCTCGAGTCGCAACCAAGGGTTCCGACTCGCAACCACTGTTACGTGCACCTGAATCCTTCTAGAACCTATCACATGTACTATCCAATAGAATTCTGTTTTCATGAAATTTTGTACTAACCAATAAGATGCCATAAACATGTTTTCTTGTCCAAATTATCATCAAAACAGATCAAAACAAGTATATTCAAATATTTTCATGACATTCATGTTGTTCTTCATATGTTCATACCATTTTGAAACACATAATCTCATGTGAAATACTAGGATAAAAGAACACACATTTATCACCAAACCTCATAACATAATCGGACCTAATCGATGTCATCATTCTCGGTTCCTAAGTCTAACATGTCTCATTAACAACAAAATACCCATAAGATCAAGAAATCATGCATATCATTCGGTCAAAACACTATTAATAGCACTCAATCGCATGGTTCGACTTTTACTAGATAAAACATGCTCATCATCATCCCTAATGGCATTTCTAGCTAACACATGGCAAACACTTATCATCAATACTCAAGAATCTTAGTTAAACACTTAAATGCACTAACCGGTTGAAGTTGTGGGTTTGAAGGAGCAAGGATTCAACTTCCGAGTGATGATTCCGAGTCTAAATCCGAGAGCCTTGATGTTATGGTTGGATCCGAGAGGGATGAGAGGGCGAGGAGGTGATCTTGGTTTGCTAGGGTTTTAGGGTTTTAGTGAAGGAGAAAGGGTGAGAGTGAAATGAGGGAGAGTGTAAAGGATAGAGTGTGAGAGTTTGGGGCTATATATAGTCAAGGGTGCATCCTTAAAGGTTTTCCGAAATGGGCTAAGGGGAGGTTGCGGCCCAACCGGCCCAACCGTTCACTCTTCACCCGAGACCCGGTGGTCTCGAGTTGAGTTTCGTGGTCTCGGCTCACATGTAATACTCATACATAAATATATAACATACATACTTAGCACAAAGGTCACATAGCACCATCAAGATAATACGCAACTTTTCATTTAATAACGTATATACACATAAGGCTATGTAACGCCCTGCGTTTTCAAACTTCCTACATTTAGAAACCTTACGTGAAATTCTATCTTTGGAAAACTTGTGTTCTTATAACCATTCTTTCATCGTAATCGTTGTAAAATACGGAACTTGCTTCGTAAATAAAACTTGTACATTACACTCTTTACCTAGTTAAATCATGTTTTATTTCATATTTCACCTTGTTACAAGTTAGGGGAAACATTGTTGCACATTATTACACAACTTAACTAACAAAATTACTCATTATAATGTTTTAAAAAAATAAAAAAAAATAAAGAAATATGGCAGCCCCAATTCAGCAAAATTCAGCCCATATAGTTGGGTTTTGTGGGCTAGTTTCAAGGTGTAACCCCTTCTAAACACTTCCAAAGCCCAACCCATTGAAACCCTAATCCTTCCCCCTATAAATACCACTTATAACCAGCCTCCCTACCACTTTTGCAACCCTAAAAACTCACAAAACATCCACCAAACCGTAGCTGAAAGCAAGGGTTCGAGTAGATTGACACCCCTTCACGAAAATGAGCATAACTCACTCAATTCTTATCCGATTCACTCGATTCTTTTTCCTACTTGCTTGTATAATCATGGGGTTCGATTCCTAGACTTCTCCTTGGAGAAATCAGACCTGGAAATGCCCCGAAAAAGTCCATAAACTTTCTGTTTGTTTTTATGTTCATCAAAAACTTGTTTAAACCTATGTAACTTGTGTCCAACACATCTCATACCTATGTCCTAATGCTTACAACTTATCCCATGGTTGGTTAAGCTTAAAAACAAGGTTGAGACATTTAAAATCAGAGGATTAAACCTCATAAACTTGGTGTTTTGTTTAGGGTTTTTAACCCACAAGTCATGTCAAACTTTGTCTTTGATACATGAGTGATTATGGAACAACTTGGGTTGTCCAAACATACAATCCTCGCATGATTTGATGATTTCTCTTAGTTAGTGTGTATATTTCTTATTCTTTATTGTATGTTCATGACCCTCCTTGGTTGTTTTTTTTACATCAAGTGTAGTGGTGAACACATAGAGGTGCCTAAATGGAAGACTTGATCTTCCTACCTCCTACATGACTTCTATGACATTTAGAGGTACCAAAATGAAGATTTTAATCTTCTACCTCATGCTTGAACTATTGGACATATATTATATAACCTAAATATATTATTCGAATAATCGAATCTTTGATGATGAACTAGTGTTCATATGTCGGGGTACTAGATTACATCATCCTAGACTATGATAACTTGTCACGATTCTAATGGAACCTTGTTCCATGAAAACATCTAAACTCCTTCGAGTTTCCTAGTGTCAAGAACAAGCATCATATGTACTAAATGATTATTTTCCATGTTATTCTCATATCTTATTTTTACGTTGTTTTAAACACCGAATCTCGACTCTAAACATACTTGAACTTTAACCCTTATACATTCGGACTCTAAATCTCTACTCGTCAACAATTGGATAATCGGAAAACATATGCAAACTTTGTGAGTATACTCGTATTCCCCCTTTTTACTTTTATCACTTTTGGGGTGTAACATGTTTACCTATTGAAACTTACACATGAACTTTTGTCTAAACACATGAACATTCCTATAACATGCTTGTATATGTGATGGCTTGATACTTTAAATTTGGGTGATTCTTATGTGTAGAACTTATCATTAACTTCGTACGAGCCAAACCTTGACATATGTAGCGCTATAGGATTAACGACCCGCCTCTACTGAAACTTTGGTTATGTCATGAGCAAGTTGCGTTTTCTTGGTTTGATATGTTAGACACATGCCATATTTAATGTTTATCTTGAATCGCATGCTTGCTATGAGGGATTGTTCACATTTTTATCTTATGCTATGTACGTACCAAACTTGTATACTCGCCTTTGCTTTTGCATTGAATTATTTTAAACATGTTACAGGTTGATGAGGATGATGCTAAGAAAAGAAGTAGCGTTGATGCCTAGATACACATATAGACGTTAGGGTTTAATATGTTGTATCAAATTTTGTTATGTTATCATGTTGTTATGTTAAACTTGTTGTATTTGAATTTCTTGTAATGTTGACTATTTGAAGTTATGAAATGAAATGAAATTTGGATTTTCTAAATATTGTCACAAATAGCGTTATGATGTCTCTAGCAATCTTCACACTTCGTCTCATCCCGATGTTTCCGCCATTGGTTGGGGTGTGACAGGCTATTACAAGGTATTTGTTCGGGAAAACCTAGAGTGTCACATTATCCCCAAGTTTTAAGAACTTTCGTCCCGAAAGTTAAGGCAGTCACTGTCAAGCTAGTATAAGTGAGAACGTTTCAACGGGGTGTCACATCATCCCCCCGTTAGTTTGGAATTTCGTCCCGAAATTCGGTTGCAGCTTCAGTGCTGGGGTTTTCGTTTGGAAACAACTGGGGATACTTGTGCTTCATCTGGTCTTCCCGCTCCCAGGTAAACTCTGGGCCACGTCGCGAGTTTCAACGGACTCGTACAAGAGGTATCTGGCTGCGTTTGAGGATTTTGATCTCTCGATCCGTGATCTCAATCGGTTCCTCAGTAAAGTGTAGCTGTTCATCAATAGTCAGTTCCTTGAAAGGAATTACGAGCGTTTCATCTGATAGACACTTCTTCAGATTAGACACGTGGAAAACGTTGTGTACCGCACTCAGTTCTTCAGGCAGGTTCAATCTATAAGCAACCTTGCCGATTTTCTCGGTAATCTCGAATGGTCCGATATATCGCGGATTAAGCTTGCCCCGTTTACCAAAGCGAACCACACCCTTCCAGGGTGAGACTTTAAGTAGAACCCGGTCACCGACCTGGAATTCCAATGGTTTCCTACGCTTACCAGCGTAACTCTTTTGACGGTCACGAGCTGCCGCCATGCGTTGTCTGATCTGGGCAATCTTTTCCGTTGTATCTACCACCATCTCTGGGCCTGTGATTTGACTATCACCGACTTCCGCCCAGCAAAGAGGTGACCGGCATTTACGACCGTACAATGCCTCAAAAGGTGCTGCCTGAATACTAGTGTGGTAGCTGTTGTTGTAGGAGAACTCTACTAGCGGTAGATGCTTCTCCCAATTCTTGCCAAAATCGATCACACACGCTCTAAGCATGTCTTCTAGGGTTTGGATGGTGCGTTCGGACTGTCCATCCGTTTGTGGGTGATAAGCGGTGCTCATGTCCAAACGTGAGCCAAAGGATTTGTGCATAGCTTGCCACAATTCCGAAGTAAAACGAGCGTCTCGGTCGGAAATAATTGAGGTTGGCACCCCGTGCCGCGAAACTACTTCCTTTAGGTAAATCTCCGCCAAGGTAGAAAACTTGTCTGTTTCTTTAATAGCCAGAAAGTGCGCGGACTTGGTCAATCGATCTACTATTACCCAAATGGTGTCATTCCCGCGTTGAGACCTAGGTAGCCCTGTAACAAAATCCATGGAAATTTGCTCCCATTTCCATTTCGGGATTTCTGGTTGTTGGAGTAAGCCTGCTGGCTTCTGGTACTCTGTCTTGACTCTCGCGCAAGTCAAACATTTGCTGACGTATGTTGCTATGTGGGCCTTCATGCCAGGCCACCAATATGTAGTCTTCAAGTCGTGGTACATCTTGTCCGAACCAGGATGTACTGAGTAGCGGGACTTGTGGGCTTCATCCATCACGAGTTCACGTAAATCTCCATGGAGTGGGACCCAAATGCGCCCTGTTACATAGAAAGCGCCATCTTCTTTCTGTTCTAGTCGCTGTCTCGATCCTCGCAGGGACTCAGCCCTGATGTTTTCCGGCTTCAATGCTTCGACTTGAGCATGTCGGATCTGGGTAGGGAGGTTAGACTGGATGGTAAGTTGCAATGCTCGCACGCACTTTGGTAGAGTGTCCTTTCGGCTGAGGGCGTCCGCCACGACGTTGGCCTTGCCCGGATGGTACTTGATGGCGCATTCGTAGTCATTCAAGAGTTCGACCCAGCGACGCTGTCGCATGTTCAATTCCTTTTGCCTAAAGATATGCTCGAGACTCCTGTGATCGGTGTAAATGGTGCACTTGGTACCGTACAGATAATGTCTCCATATCTTAAGAGCAAAGATCACTGCTCCCAGTTCCAAATCATGCGTAGTGTAGTTTCTTTCATGCGTCTTGAGCTGTCGAGAGGCGTAGGCAATAACTTTCTCGCGTTGCATTAACACGCAACCGAGCCCATGGATAGACGCATCGCAGTAAACCACAAAGTCGTCAGTGCCTTCAGGCAATGAGAGAATAGGAGCGCTACAGAGGTTATCCTTTAGCCTTTGAAAGGCCGACTCCTGGGCTTCATTCCACTTGTAAACAATGCCTTTCTGAGTAAGAGTCGTGAGGGGTTGTGCAATCTTTGAGAATCCCTTGATGAATCTGCGGTAGTATCCTGCCAATCCCAAGAATTGGCGAACTTCGGTTGGGGTCTTGGGCGTAGGCCAATTCTTTATCGAGTCGATCTTAGCGGGGTCGACGTAAATTCCGTCCTTATTGACCACATGCCCAAGGAAATGGACCTCTCGAAGCCAGAAGTCACACTTCGAGAATTTGGCATACAATTGTTCCTTGCGTAAGAGTTCGAGGATGAGGTGTAGGTGTCGTTCATGCTCTTCTTGACTTTTCGAGTAGATCAGGATGTCGTCGATAAACACTACGAATTTGTCGAGGTAAGGCTTGCACACTCGGTTCATGAGATCCATGAAAACCGCAGGTGCGTTAGTCATTCCAAAAGGCATAACGAGGAACTCGTAATGACCATAACGAGTCCTGAACGCAGTCTTAGAGATGTCTTCATTACGAACTCTCAGCTGATGATAGCCTGATCGTAGGTCAATCTTAGAATAGTAGCTCGATCCTTGCAACTGATCGAATAGGTCTTCGATGCGCGGGAGAGGGTAACGATTCTTGATGGTAACCTTGTTCAACTCACGATAGTCGATGCACATTCGGAATGTGCCATCCTTCTTCTTGACAAAGAGTACTGGTGCTCCCCAGGGTGATGAACTAGGACGGATAAATCCTTTATCCAATAGTTCTTGTAGTTGCGTAGAGAGTTCCTTCAGTTCTGCAGGGGCTAGACGGTAAGGTGCACGAGCTATGGGTGCTGCTCCGGGAGCTAGCTCGATTTGGAATTCGACCTGACGGTGGGGAGGGAGTCCGGGTAGTTCCTCAGGAAATACCTCGGGATAGTTACGTACTACAGGGAAATCTTCAATCCTCTTTTCCTTATCGTGGGTGTCGGTGACGAGTGCTAGGATAGCGGGGTGCCCTTTTTGTAAACACTTCTGGGCTTTTAAAAGTGAGATAATGCCTGTGACTTCTCCACCTTTGTTGCCTTGAACGATGAGGGGTTGGCCAGAATGGCGAGGAATACGAACCGCTTTCTCTTGACAGAGGATCTCAGCGTGATGTTTGGATAACCAATCCATACCAATGACGACGTCGAAGCTTCCAAGTTTGACGGGGAAAAGATCGATACTAAACGTGTGACCAGACAATTCTAGTGTGCAGTCGTGGATCACGTGCGTGGCCTCGATGTTCTTACCATTAGCTATCTCGACGATGTGCTTAGAACTTAATAATGCAGGCGGGTGCTTAAGTTTCTTACTAATGCGAAGGGATACATAACTGGCATCGGCACCGGAATCAAATAACACAGAAACATAACGATCATCAAGTAGGAACTTACCCGCCACGACGTTGGGATCGTTCCTTGCTTCTCCAGCTCCAATCACGAAAGCTCTTCCCCTTGCACCATTTCCAACATTGTTGTTTTGCTCATTGTTCCCAGCTCCCTGGTTGTTGTTGCGATTCTGATTCAGCTCAGGGCAATCCTTTCGCATGTGCCCTGTTGCCCCGCATTTAAAACATGCTCGGTTGTTTCCCTGCTGCTGTTGCTGTTGAGGTTGTTGCTGATTCTGCCTTGCTGGGAACTGACTTCTACAATCCTTGGCTTCGTGCCCCATCTTGTGGCATCGCTGACACTGACCCTTGTTACATGCCCCATTATGGTGCCTGTTACACTTGTTGCACTTAGGGTAGCTTCCCCGGTAGCCACCCTGTTGCTGAGTGCCTTTGTTGTTGTCAGTTTTCCTTTGCTGAGCTGGGGCCTGAGTAGAGTTAGCATCTTTGCCCTGATTTCCATCCCACTTTCGTTTGCCATCACTGGAAGTTCCTTCCGCGGCACTGATCCTTTTGGGCAACCTGCCCTCTTCCACAGCCTGGTTAGTGAGTTTGTGGGCAAGACGGACCACAGGCTGTATGGTAGTGAGGTTGGCCGAGGTCACATGGCTCCTGATTTCTGGGGCTAAGCCTTTGATGTACAATTCGATCCTTCGGTACATGGGTCGGGACATGTTTGGGCAAAGAGCAGCATAATCGTTGGACAGTTTGGTGTAGGTCTCAATCTCTGACCCAACCATCTTGAGTTCATAGTACTCGTCCTCGAGTTTGTGAATGTCATCCCTGTGACAGTACTCTTCCTTGATCATATCCTTGAAATCTTCCCATGCAGTAGCGTTAGCAGTCTCCAAACCAAGCATTTGAATTTGCGCCTTCCACCACGAAAGTGCGCTTCCCTCAAGGGTTCCAGTAGCAAACTTCACCCAATTAGCAGGGGGACACTCGCAGACAGCAAAAACAGCTTCGACTTTCTCGATCCAGTGAAGAAGACCTATGGCACCCTTAGTGCCATTGAATGGAAGAGGCTTGCAATCCATGAAGGTCTTGAAGGTACAGACACGTGGTTGCACAGGCGCATGCTGACCTCCCGGGTGAGCTGCGAAAGCTGCAGCCACCGTGTTGATCAGGTTAGTGAACTGAGCCTGAGTCATGTTAACGTTTCCTCGTCCGCGTCCACTCATTGTCTTCATAACCAGAAAACATAATATGAGTGTGGTGTCGTAACATAGCGAGAATGAGATAGAAGAGAGGTGGCGAATCTATCTAATTAGGCAAACTAGTACGTATAGTAGAGCGGAAAGCATAAGACAAACAAGCAAGTAAATATGGGTCCGAGCTATGAGGTCAGATAAGTCGAGCCTTGCACTTGGAGTGTAGTGTCGTCACGAGTCACGGGTTATAGTCTGGTTTTTCTCAAAAAGATTTTCCCCCTTTTTAAAACCAAGTTCACGATAACCAATGGCTCTGATACCAATCTGTCACACCCCCAAATTCCACCTGCGGAGTAACATCCGCTTGAGGGCGTGACTGACCAGGATCCAGCCACCAATTATACTAAGCATTGGTTAATAGTAAAGTATTTGCTATCCAAAGTAGTTGGCAACGTCTTAGTTTAAGTTTAATAGTAAGTTTAAACAAAACAGCGGAAGCATAAACCAAATAGTTTTAAAAGATAGTTCATGGTTCAAGATAAATAAAACCCAACACACGGGTTTCGACGAACACTACACATTCCCAAGCAGCAGCTCCTCAGTCACTGGTTACCTGCAAAGCATGTAGTAAGGTGTCAACAATAATGCTGAGTGAGTTCACTAGTTGTCCAGTTTTAATTACCAAAAACTTGTTTCACCAGTTAATTTACTCGTTTATACATGCCAAGGGGAGCTACCCCAAAAGTTAGCGACTAAACTGTTTTTCCAATACCGAACACTAGGTAACCGTTTGCGTTTCCGCAGGATGCCCCGATGTCAATGTTCTATCATCATTGACGGATGCCTGAGTACATTAGTTCACGACCGATCCCAAACCATGGCACGGTGTGAGGTTGGTAAAACCTAAATAGCGCTATCAACTAATAACCCGTTCGCCTGGCCCCGGCGACTAATCGGTATTATGTAGTAGGGACTTGAGTGATAGAGTTTCGTTTAGTGCCGTTAGTTGCAATCCGTATAAACAGTAATTAACCAAAGGTTCCCAATAACAAGGGAAGAAAAGTAAGTTGTATCCCTCATAGGGGGATAGTGTTGTTTGTAGTTCCGTTTCCCAAACCACCGGGAACGCATGCTTTAGGTTGTGAACTCACCTTGGGTTGCTCGGTAGATATTTTACTTGGTCAAACACGTTGGTCACCACGTCCTAGCATGGTTACCAAATATAGGTCAAGTTGGGGTACAAGTAACCACATATAGCAAACATGTATAGGCACACTTAGAATGCATACAATCAAACAGTTGGGGTATTGGGCCTAAACAGTAACAGATACACAAGCAGTCCAGTTAGTAGATAATCCAACAAGCTCTTTGGCCCAATAACAGCCCAGTCGAGACAAGGGTTCATGGTTTCGAGTCGCAACTAAGGATTGCGACTCGCAATCTCGGTTTCGGCCCGTCATGCTTTGGTTCCGAGTCGCAACCAGAGATTCCGACTCGCAGCCTTTGTTTCGGTTCATCATGAGCTGCTTGCGAGTCGCAACCGGGAGATCTCGACATTTCACGTTGTGGTCTCGAGTCGCAACCAAGGGTTCCGACTCGCAACCACTGTTACGTGCACCTGAATCCTTCTAGAACCTATCACATGTACTATCCAATAGAATTCTGTTTTCATGAAATTTTGTACTAACCAATAAGATGCCATAAACATGTTTTCTTGTCCAAATTATCATCAAAACAGATCAAAACAAGTATATTCAAATATTTTCATGACATTCATGTTGTTCTTCATATGTTCATACCATTTTGAAACACATAATCTCATGTGAAATACTAGGATAAAAGAACACACATTTATCACCAAACCTCATAACATAATCGGACCTAATCGATGTCATCATTCTCGGTTCCTAAGTCTAACATGTCTCATTAACAACAAAATACCCATAAGATCAAGAAATCATGCATATCATTCGGTCAAAACACTATTAATAGCACTCAATCGCATGGTTCGACTTTTACTAGATAAAACATGCTCATCATCATCCCTAATGGCATTTCTAGCTAACACATGGCAAACACTTATCATCAATACTCAAGAATCTTAGTTAAACACTTAAATGCACTAACCGGTTGAAGTTGTGGGTTTGAAGGAGCAAGGATTCAACTTCCGAGTGATGATTCCGAGTCTAAATCCGAGAGCCTTGATGTTATGGTTGGATCCGAGAGGGATGAGAGGGTGAGGAGGTGATCTTGGTTTGCTAGGGTTTTAGGGTTTTAGTGAAGGAGAAAGGGTGAGAGTGAAATGAGGGAGAGTGTAAAGGATAGAGTGTGAGAGTTTGGGGCTATATATAGTCAAGGGTGCATCCTTAAAGGTTTTCAGAAATGGGCTAAGGGGAGGTTGCGGCCCAACCGGCCCAACCGTTCACTCTTCACCCGAGACCCGGTGGTCTCGAGTTGAGTTTCGTGGTCTCGGCTCACATGTAATACTCATACATAAATATATAACATACATACTTAGCACAAAGGTCACATAGCACCATCAAGATAATACGCAACTTTTCATTTAATAACGTATATACACATAAGGCTATTACAAGGTATTTGTTCGGGAAAACCTAGAGTGTCACATTATCCCCAAGTTTTAAGAACTTTCGTCCCGAAAGTTAAGGCAGTCACTGTCAAGCTAGTATAAGTGAGAACGTTTCAACGGGGTGTCACAAAGGTATTCATGAAAAACATTTACTTACACAATAGGCACAGAAGAAAATTTTTAAAAAAATTGAAGGGTCTAGAACCTGGACGGTTGCTGGGATTGAGTTAAACAGTTATTCTGTTGCAGACAGTGGAAAGGGGGGTTTAGTTGACTTTGTTAATGGAACCTGTAGTTGCCGAGTTTGGCAGGTTTCTGGTTTACCGTGCGGGCATGTTATTGTCGTGTCAATATTTTTAGGTGAAACCGATTGCAGTAAGTATTGCTTCCCGTGTTACTCAAACGAAGTCTATAAGAAAACTTATGAAGAAGCGATTTATCCTCTTCCTCATATATCTGAATGGGATACTCCAGAAGACCTTATCAATCTTCAACCGCCGCATATGACAAAACGCCAGGCTGGTCGTCCTCGAGAAAACAACCGGATCTTATCCCGCGGGGAAGAACCTACTCCCCTGTATTGTTCCCGGTGTAACTCATACGGTCATCATCGGGATGTCTGTCGGCAGCCCATGCCGTCAGAAATTCGTACTCGCAAAGACCCAGACAAAGGGAAAGGGAAAGAAACCGATGATCCTGTAACACCTCGAAAATTTGTGTCCAATAAATAAACGACACGTGTCACATACGACAGAAGTATTATAAACCCGGATATAATTAAAAGATGTGTGGTAGGATTTTTAGACATGTCGACATGTTAATTTATACCTCTGAACGACTTCATCATAAATCCCAAGACCCTAAAACATGATTAATAAACATCTAGTATACCTTAATCCGGTGATTACTAATAATAAAGGATGTCCAAGTTTACTAATTTGGATCCTATGAAAATAATGCTCAATAAATCATTCATAGAGAATTTTATCCTTATGCAAGCCAATGATACATTGTGATAGAATAGATAACTGTCCAAGCATGGGTTAAAGGCATTGTACTGAAAATTCATAACCAAGAATCATGCATTACAGGTTGTCTATTCAATGCATGAAAGGTTATATTTTTTTGCTTCTGACAAGGGCTTACGGTCCGTAAGGTGCGAAAGGTTAAAACGTTTTCTCTGTCAAAGGCTTACGGACCGCAAGAGCCCTGCCTTACGGTCCGTAAGGGGTGCCCAGCGACAGTAAGTTGGCTGTTGGCTGTTATAACAGTTTAACCGACTTATGAAGCAATTATGAGAGCATGGGCGCCCCCTAAACGTCCCCTAGCACTCAGGGACACTTGGTAATCATCCAAGAACACTTGTAGCCTTAGTTGTCAATGATCTAAGGTGTGAAGTTTACTATAAAAGGCCATTTAGTGCACCATTGTTCTTCACACCTTCAAACAACTCTTCTGATCATTTCTGGAGCTCAAGTGCCTTCATTTCTCATCCCTGGTCGTGCATAGGACTCTTATAAGTATGCTCCACCCTTTGTGGTTTAAGTTTTGCTTAGTTATAGCTTAAAAGTCAATCCGTCGTAATTAACGATTGACTTAACGATAAATCACAAATGGTCCAGTGATTTGTCGAATCAAAGGTAGTTATATGTTGGTAATCATGTGGGCATTAAACCCCTAAAAGGGCACCCTCTGATTCCCACTCTAACTAGTCCGAATGTCGAGTCAAACTTGCTTAGAAAAAGTCAACAGAATGCTAACTTTCGATTTTATGCATAATCAGTAATGTAGATGACGTGTAACCTATTTTGACAATCATAAAACATGATAATAAGTATTATAATTGGTCTAAGCTTGTTTGATCCGACCATTTACTATTTTGACCCGGTTCGAAACCGAAAGTCGCAAAACTTTGACTTTTGCTTTGACTTCAGTTCTGACCCGTTATGGTATGATTTAGATATGCCTTAGGACTCTCTTAGGACCAGGTTACATGATGGTATAACCCTCTGTGACCGGTTCGTTGTTTGTCCGAGTCTTTTGCACATTTCCCTTAAATGCTTAAAAGTTGACCATAACGCCCTTTTTACTTTAAAACGAGAATTTTGGATATGTGAAAGGACAATAACCTTAGTTACTGATTTCTAAGCATGTCCCTATAATTTCACGTCAATCCGAGGTCTAGAATAGGAGTTATGCTAAACAGCGCAATTACGGAAACTTTAGTAATTAAACGGCGCATTTAGCATAAAGCCTATCTAAACCCAAATTTCGACACCAAACCTTTTACACACTGATGTAAAATAATATTTTGAGATTTTTAAAGATTTTTAATTATTTTTAACCTGCTCATAACCTGCGGTTATGGCATCGATTCGGTAATTACCGAATATACCCTTTTCGGACATAACTTGAGTTCTACTTGGTATTTTGAACCGAATCCAGTTGCTACTGATTTTAAATAATAAATAGAGTATTTTGGACTTTACAAACTGTTCGGAAAACTCAGATTTCCTGTAGAACTCGGAAACCTCTTTTATAATCTTTAAAATGACCCGAAATACCCCTACGGGGTGTATATTGGATTTAAACTCGTTATGGGCATTATGGAAGGTGTCCTACTGATACCACAACCTCTTTAAATCATATTGAATTAGGAAACCTGTGTAGGACTCTTACGGTTACCCGTTACGCCTTTTGCGCGCACAGTTCGGTTTATGTAACTAGTTTACATAAACTAGCCGAAACGGGTCAAACCTTATCGTTTATACTTCAAAATCCAGAATGTGATTATATTACCCACATAAAACAAGTCTTCAAACTTGTTGGGTCCAAATCACATTCCATTCCCGATTTTCGCCTTTCACGCGATTAAACCGTAATTATCCTTCGAAACTGACTGGTCTAAGCTAAAGCTAAATTAAAGACCCGTTAGGATTCTAATAGGTTGTTATAAACCTTCGTTCCAGAATAGGAGACCAGTAAAAGATACTTGCATTTGTTTATTGAGGTTATTACTTGCTCAGGTAAATACTTTTAACTTATTTTCCGTTATACGGGCATGGGTTACGGTATTTAAAATACCGCTTGGTCGGGCAATTGACCCCAACTCATTAGTAGTTGGATATTATCAATGTGACCCGTTTAAAAAATTGGTTTTGTTGGCTTTACGCCTTTGGGAGCTTAATGACCATGTCCCAGATATCCTTGGCAGCATTTTACGAAATGGCCACGACCTTGACACGCGGGTGTAGGCGTACACCCGACAGTGTGTCCATAATTATAAAGGTATAACCGTTGGTTTTCCCGCCACGGTTTTATGCTATGTGGTGTGTCAATTAAACTTAAACCCGGCACGACCCGGGCGACCGAACGCATAGTGAACATGTAATTCTTTTACAAGATTTAATTGATAAATTATCCCAAGTTATAAAGAGTTTGTGCCTTGTGCATTCAAATCAATTTTTATTAAATATTTTACAAAAGTGTCGGTTGAATGTATTTACCAGTGTAAACTGACGTATTTTTCCCAAAAGATTAAATGCAGGTTCTACACGTAATAGGCTAGCCACTCCTTAGCATCGTTAGAGTCTCGCAAGCTTGGGATGCCGTTATCTGTTGAACAATATTTTTCTATTTTATTTTGATCCCCTGTGGATTCATTTCAACTACTTGTGATACTTGGATATTACATTTGATGGTTGAAATATAATCTATCTTTATGCTTCTGCTGTGCATTTAAATATTGTGTGGTTTGACTATATTGTTGCCAACTACGTCACGGTAATCCCCCACCGGGCCCACCGGTGAAACACGTGGAAATCGGGGTGTGACAGATCCTGATCATTTTACACAATCTCCGTCTGATTATATATATTCGTCTTTTAACTTGGGAGACATTTAATACTTTAATTTATTTTGTGAATTTTAATTTAATTTCTCAAGTAACGTAGTAAGTCTATTTAGTTGCAAATAATTAATATTGAAAATCATTTCATTAAAATATGTTATTTTTTTTTATATTACATGCATACGTAGAACCATTAAACATTAACAGGTGTGAAGCGCCCGGTGTAGAGTTCATCTGCCATGTATCGTCTGTATCTGAAACAAGCATCCTGAAGGTTTCCTTCGGTCCTTGTTAAAGAACGATCCCAAACAAGTTTTTCCATTAGCATACATATGATGACTCCTGAATTTCTGCCAATATGATCTGTTTGATCAGGCCACACGAAATCCCCTACTATTTGCATGGAACACGTCTCATATATTTCTGAGTATGGCCAGTACGATATACGTCCGAGAAACCACAAAAATAGAGACTCAAATTCTAGCACAATTTGATGTACTCTTCTGTGTACGCAAAATGAATCTCCGCAATTAATCGTGTCACAAGTATTGGCAAAAAAAATTCTTAATTGTAGTGACTTTATATTTATTTTAAAAAGCAACCAATTTTGTTCGTTGTCCGGTATAGGAATGTATACCTGCAAAAAGTGAATAATCTTAGGTTCTAAATCAATGCTGCAAATAAAAAAACAAAAATTCTTAGCAAAAAAATTAAAGGGAATATTACATCAAACACGTTTAAGTTCTTATTAAAAAAACCCCTGACATTTAACTAATAACCGGAATGGTCTTCCGCTTCAGAATCATACTCTACTCCTTTTTCCATTTCCGCACGATAAGCTTCAAAACGCACTTCATCGTACAGTCTTTCGAAATCCAATTCCTCGTCTGAGTCTGAGTCAGCAGTAACCGCCAAATTTTCTTGTGGAATAATCTGGTCCAAAGGACGCTGTCGTTCATCGGGGTTAGGTAACGGATCAAGCGCCTGACACTGACCCCTGAACCGCTAAATGGTGCTTCACGTGTTGGCTGTTGCACCGGGTTTGGGGGGTTACGAGTTTGTGAATTGTTTGGTTCGGGGTTATCTGAGGGTGGGTTTGGGTGGTTAACCGGTTGGAAAATGTTGACGTTGATATGAACGTGTAGATGAATGTTGTTTTCTTGATTCGCCATGAGGTTGAAAAAAGGGGGATGCCAGTTGAGTAGTGAACCAACATGTGTTTAGATAGGTGTGGAGTAAGACTAAGAGTCGTGCATCAATATCTTGTTCATTTAATAAAAAACGGATATAATAAAATAAAAAAAATTGATATAGCCTACCGTATCAATTTCCCAGAATGGAGGATATGTTGCTGTAGAACCATCTGCGTATCTGGTTGCATCAATATCTTGTTCATTTAACATGTCGAAGAAATTTGGCGGTAGAACTGTCCAACGATAATCGTTTGACGACAGCTTCCTTGCATTTATTTCAATCTCTCGTTCATACATGAGTTTGTTACACCATGCTTTTACGTGCTAAAAAATAACGGTAATTTATTTATTACAAAAATAATGAAACAGATTTTTATTACGAAAATATTTAGGCAAATATTTATTATTAAGGTACCGTTTTTTGAATAAAACCTGCTCCATTAAATCCAAGCAGTCCCCCCCCACCAATCTTTTCCTAGTGGTGTTAACCCCGTGTATGAAGAATAGCAAGTAGGATTATCCCCATCGTAGTAAAATTCAAGAACATTTGGAGACCATTGGCGATCCTGATCCTGTTGATTGATCGAAACTGTGTTTTGTACGGAAGGAGGAATACTTGTCATTGGTAATGGAGGATATCACATGTGTAATAAAGGTGGAACTCACACACATATATATATATATATATACACATAGAGAGTAGTAGAAAAATATTTAATGTTTTTAAACCAAAAAAATACAATTACACTTCTAATACGGGATCATCATCATCATCAAAGTTGTTGTCAGTTGTAGTATCTGGTAACACGGAATCATAAAATAGTAAAGCTAGTTGACGTCGCATACGTTCCGCTGTTTTCTGAGTATCTTCATCATCGTTCAACGGTTTTTTATTTATCAACCTATCAAGAAATATGCAAACCCAAACTCCACGGTCTCCCAAATGTCCGGACTGCCGAGGAGCATCGGCTGCATAAATAACTTCGAAGGGGTAAGTTAACAGTAATGGTCTGTGGGCATTATAACCATGAGTTCGTAGCCAATGGTCAAACACAAAATTTATATGACACACCACATCCGTTCTTTCCTTTTCCATAGCATTTAAAAGGCTAAAACAGCAACAAATTAACACAGTTAGCAACATGTATTTTGGAGTACTAATCAGTTAAATCGGGCTAATACCTGTCGCATATCGTCAGCGTGTAATTGACAAGGTTGAAAACGCCTAAAAACCAGTGAAGACCTTGTATATACAACGGTACGTAAACCTATATAATTAGTACGCAAAAAATTAAATTAATTCAATACGAAATACATTTATCCAGTAATTAATAAGTTCGTTCCACATTACCTCGTCAACAGTATGTATTGATGGAAAAGGTTCAACCTGCCCAGTAAAGTAACCTTTACAGTTCTGGTCGACGGCCATGTACCGAAAATAATTCTGAAAATATGGGGGTAGAATACTCCAGCAATCACTTTCATTTCTTGAATGATACATGTGGATCATCCACCCAAATATATGCTGTTAAATATTCTAAAGTTAATTTGAAAACAATATACAGAAAAATATAAATTTTTTATTATTTTTTATTACTTACATCATCGCTTAACCAGCCGCGACCGTCCATGCCCAGCAATGACTCCCAAAAATTTGGACCGACAGAATTCCCCACTATTAGGGAAAGATGTTTACTGCCGCAATTTGGATACCACTGCTTGATGAATTCAATTTGTCTATCCTCATTCCTTAACCTTTTGGCTTTTCTATCTTTCAATCTTTTGTAAGCCACATACGGGGATAGCAAAGCTGATGCGGGCTTTACAAGCCTTTCGGATCGTCTCAATTTGATTATTTCAGGATCCTCATTCTACAAATATTGTATATATGTATTAATTTCACTTTCTAAAATATATTTTCATTAACTTTCATTTACACAATTAAATATACTGAATTTTATATATTTATACTTGTAATAAAAAAATGACCAGTAATTAAAATATATAAAATGGAAAAACTTACAAAATCTTCATTCACCATCGGGCTCATAGAGACGTGGTAGGCATTATCATAGTTGATAAATGAATCGGCAACAACCTACAAGAAAAGCATGACAGTTAAATTAACGGTTATTAGTAGATATTGTTATTATAAAAAAAATATTCACAAAACACATTACATTATCACTCTGAGTGTGTGCCTCTTCTTTTGGTGTTCGTACGGTCGCTGGAGTCCTGACAGTTTTTTGTTTTGGAGAACAGCGATATGATTGCGAAAACTCTGACATGAACATATTGGTCAGTCTCCGGTTGTTCTCGTGCAGCTTCTCGTCCAAGAGTGATTTAAACTGTGAAATCAGCTCATTCTCGTAATTTGATCGAAACGGGTCGGAGGGGGAACAAAATTCTGTTGTCGAATCTCCTGTGGATCCGTTGCCCGATTATAACCTTCATTCGCCCCATCGGGACCAAACAGAGTCCCCGTTACAGACGCAAGTTGTTCTTGTGTGACGACACCTGGGGCGGCCTGCATTTCTGGTTGAATTGGACCCGTGAATCCTGTGGGCATTTGAATGGGTATTTCTATGGCAATTTGAACCGGATTCTCGCCCGGCATTGCACTGGCTTACATCCGACGTTCAGCGTCTAAATAATCTGAACTAGACAAATACCACGCGCTTTGCAACTCATTTTCAGTGGGCAATATAACCAAAGACGGCCTAAATTCACGTCTCTGCAAATGTTAAAACAAAAAAAAACCATTAATAAAAATATTAAATATTAATATTAATATCTCTCTCTGCCATTTTGGTCCCTGTGGTTTGGTAAATTTTGCAACTTTAGTCCAAAAGTCTTTTTTTTTGCAAAATGGCAGTTTACTCTTATTAATATAAACAATAAAAATGTTTATGTTTATTTTTTTAACTATATTTAAAAATAAAATGTTTACCTTTGCAGCTGCTTGAAGCATTGAGTCCACACTGCTCCTCATAAACTTCTTGCCTTCTTTCCATCCCAAAAATCTTGGAATCGTCTCACCTTCATACCATTCCCTTGAATTCTTAAATTGAGGAAAAGTCTCTAACACCCACATCTACACAAGAGAATTTATTTAAATTTAATTTTATATGGTTTTCGAAATAACTATATTAATTGACATTCACGGGTACCTTGAAGGGCCAGACAAATCCAGCCAAAGAAAAACCTTTAGCGTCTTCTTTTTGTCGATTGCACAAATTGTATATGGCACTATAAGTACTTTCCCAAAAATAATTACCCCATGGATATTGTCTGAATTCTTCTAAATTATCCACAAGGTCTAAAATCATATTATCAACAACATTGGTTTTTTGCCAACCCAAAAAACCTTGACCGATTAGCATGAGGAGACATATCCTCGTGCCGTCAGCTTCGTTAAACTGGCTAATGTTCCCGAACATATTCATTATTTGGCCAAAATTAACAGTTGATCCAGCTTCAAAGTATCTGTTCCTAAATGAGTTCGGATGGTCTATAGGTGACCAAGAAGTGTGCCCAAAACGTAGCCCTGTTACTAAACAAAACTGTTTTGGGGTGAATGTAAATAGCTGCCCTCGTAATCTATACGAAATACCAATACGGGGAAAAGGAGTCACTATTTGTAGTTGTGCAACGCCATATAAAAGAAGGCTATCACATATGGTGCACCTATTGTCTAAATATGGACCGAAACACGTCTGCCTAATGGTTGTTTCAATCGCCGGAGTCATCACGTCACGCAAAGATTTAAAAACCAACCACTTTTCTCGTACTTTAATGGTTATTTGCTATATAAGAAGAAAAAAAAATTCAAAATAGTATACGAATTCAAATAAAAATCTTATCTTTTATTCAATAATAATCCGCAAACATTTTACCAGGCAAGAAGGGGGGTCCATGAAAGCATCTTCCATCTCTTGGTCGTTTGCAATGTTCTCGAAATCATTCGGCATGTTCTCGTGTCGGTTGAAGTCCATAGTGGGGGGCCCACAACTGTCGAAGAAGTCAGATTAGTGGTCCCAGACGAGTCAACGATCTTTCGGATCTTGAAAGTTTGGGTCTTCAAGTCGTTTGCTTTGCTCTAACGTGGAGAAATTCCCATTCAAAGTGGGGAAAGTGATTGTCACATGGGAGGAAACGGCACTCGTTATGGGTCCCACTCGTTATTGTTGACCCGACTTGAATGTCGTCTGACGGGGAACAATACTTTGTTGGAACACGCGCCGTCAAAGGGCTTGGCCATGTATTGGAAACGGCATAAAAAGCAACTGAAACGGCTCGACGTGACAGCGGAAACGGCTCGACGTGACAGCGGAACCATGCATCGGAAACGGCTCGGCAGTGCAGCGGAAACGGCTCGGCGTTGCAGTGGAAACGGCTCGGAATTGCAGCGGAAACGGCTCGGCATTGCTGAAACGGCAGAAGCATGAAACGGTAAAGGCTTGACTTTTTACTTTATTGGAGCACGTGCCATGAAACGGCTCGGGTAGTTACTTGTAACGACTCGGGCAGTAGCTTTATTGAAAGGTGTGTGATGAAACCTCTTAAAAAATTATTTTTTCCAAAAGTTGTTTTCATGTTAAATAAGATCGCAAAATATTTTCATAGAACGCCATTCAGAGCACTTGAAACACTCTTAAAACCGATAATGGCTGACAAAAACAACGTATACTGCTCTCAACCAGTTAGTATATCATCAACGTGGATTCTTAAGAAATGGAGAGCACCCAGACAGTCGGGTGAAACTTCCTCGTCTGAAACGGCTGTGCCGCAGGTGCCGGAAGAAAACAACTTTGTAACTAACCGTCAAAGCTTACACTCGAACAGAGGCGGAAGATGGGCAATTCCAGACGACGAATCTGAGAATTGGTCAAAAGATGTTGCAACATTTTACAGTAATGGGGACACCCCATTTTGTTATTCAGCTGTTTTCACTCGTTATGTGGAGTTGGACAAAAAATTTTGGGGTACTTTGTTAGGCTATCTTTGTAATGGCTACCTAACAGCAACGGTAATTTCATTAGAACTTTTTTGTTAACAAAATGTGTATTTTTCCTGTTTATTACATGTAACTTGTATTAATATATTAATATTCGTTAAACAGCATATTGAGGGGTGGACTGGACGACTAATGGCTTGGAGAAGAAGAAATTTACAAAGCGATCCCATGTTAAATTTACGGTGGACAATTCTTCCACCTCAATTCTATGACACGTTACTACAATCGGTTCCTAAGAGTGTGGTTGGTTATGGAAATGGTAAAGAAAACCCATTTCCTTCCTTTTTTGACGTGGATTTTGTGTTTTCCCACCGCCGATTGACAATAACGAATGGATGTTGGTACGGTTAGAGTTGGCATCCCAGGAATTAGTTTTGTACCCGTTTGAAAACTTTTGTGGACGAGGAGACAAATTTAGGGCAGTTATTATTCCACGGTTGACGAAGCTTAAGGTGTATTTAACTGGTTGCTGGTGCATTTGCAGTATTGGAAAAAGACAAGCAAACCAGAATGCTGCATAACTCATGAGCTAAACGATAACTACGTGATTTCTAACAGGTCAATCGTAGGCAATGAAGCTGTCTATCTGTGTATGCTTATGGAGCATCTCGTTACCGACAAACCCATTAACATTACTGGAGACGTAAAACAAATATGTTTGTCATATACACGATTCATGGCTGATAAACTGTATTTTTGGTGGTGTTTACCACGCCCAAATGTTGTTAAATAAAATAACTCTTCTTTTTAATATGTTTTAATATTTAATATTATATCTTCCCATTTTACCCCATTCAAACCTATAAATACATACATTACTCCCTCCCATTAAACACCATTCTCGTCTCAAAGTTCACACTAAAAAAATGGATTCTTGGACCGACGAGGAAGATATTGCTGTTGTCGTTTCGTACGCTGCCGCTCGTGATCTGGGCACTTATTCAGTTTCCGATACTGCTTTCTGGGGGCAGGTTTTCAACAATTTCTGCATTCACCTACAAGAGACGTCCCGAAGTGTCGAGGCGTTGATGACTCGTCTTTCTTTTCTACGCTTTAAATGTACACGTTTTTTTAGGAAGGTGCAAAAATGTTAAAAAAACTAATCCGAACATGGAAGAAAAAGAGATCGCTGAAGAGGCCCTGCTCGACTACGCAATACTTTACGACGAGGACTTTGAACACCTTTTAGTGTTTGAATGTTTAAAAATTTATCTGTAATTCACGAAATGAATTTGTAATATTTTTAGGTTGTATCGTGCAACTTAATGTATGACTTTTAACCCTTTGTCTATATGAACCGTGCAAATATTAATTAATATTTTAATTAATTAAACTAAATAATAAAGTTAAATAAAAATAGTTAAAAACGGCCCAAACACGCTAAAATGTTTGGGCCAAAGAGCCCATAACGTTTTAAAACAAATAATTATAAAATTTATTAAGTAATATTTTAATTAATTAAACTATTTAATAAAGTTAAATAAAAATAATTAAATAATAAAAACGATTAATTGATAACATTAATATTGTTAACTTAATAAAGTTAACAAGGTTAGCTAACTTGGTTAATTAATTAATAAGGTTAGTTATTAGTAATCAAATTAACTGAGTTAGTTAAATATCCTACATAAAGAATAAGTAGGTTAATAAAATACAGTTAGATCAGTTAGTAAACTTATGAGGGGCCTAAACTGAAAATTTAAAAAACGGATAAAAAGGGGGGTTCTTCTTTAAAGAAACGGCCCCTTCATGGATCGAACCTGCGCCCTTTGTATGAAAGCACAACATGTTAACCAGTTTATCCTCCTAATAGGAGCTGATAAAATTGTTAACTTAATTATTGTTATACACTCGTTTAAAACGGACCAAACAGTTTAAAACGGCCCAAACACGCTATAATGTTTGGGCCAAACAGCCCACAACGTTTTAAAACAAATCACGGGAATACATTCGTTGCAGTCCACAATGTTTGGGCCAAACAGCCCACAACGTCTTGAAATACATTCGTTGCAGTCCACAATTGGGCCAAAGAACCCACAATTGACAACCAACTTTTATAACAGCCCAAATGGTTTTCGTTGCAGTCAAGTACCGCCATTTTCGTTGCAGTGGACAAAATTTTATAACATCCAAAATTTTATAAGATCCAAAATATTTTTTTATATTAATAAGATAAATATTAAACATAAAAATAAAAAAAACTAAACAAAACATACTAAAAAAAAAAACTAAAACCAAATCCTAATTGCCTCCCACTCCGAGACATGCTTGAAATCATGTCCCTCGTCATGACGGTAGTTGATCAGCGCCACCGCCTTCTGATCATCCTCAACAAGGTCCGCCATTTCTCTCTCCACCTTCTTGAAATACCGGTCAAACCTCTCACATTCCAACCGCACCACCCGAAACCTGGACTATAAGGCGTCGACGCTCCGGTTATGGTCCGGACCACGAAGCTGGGCAAAAATATGTTGAACCCGAACCCAAAGCCCCCCCTGTCCGCGTGGTGGAGGATTGGTCACTGCCTCCTCCCATGCTTCGCACAAAGCGATGTCGTCAACGTCGGTCCAAGAATTTGCCATGTGAACGGAAACGAAGTCGGATAAGGATTGTATTCAAAACGGTGAAGAGTTTTTTAATGGGGACGGCGTGGTGAAATGGAATGGTGAGGGTTTATATAGTGGGTAATATTGGAAACGGGTAGCTGTTACGTGGGAAGTTAGAACGACAACGGGTGTTATGTAATTATTCTTTTTTCCGTTAACTTGTTAAGTGAACAGCCCATATAAAAAGCCCAAAACAGAATTAAAATTATTAAAAGTGAACGGCCCAAACACATAAACAGCCCAAAAAAATTAAAACACGTAATTATTATTATTACTTAATACAAATTACATAAAAGATATAACACGTAAAAAATACAAACATAACTTCGCCAAACCGGTGATTCAATTTCATCCACAGAATTTCTTATCGGGACCCTTTCTCATAACCGCAGAAACGGCTAGTAGAGAAAAAAGCGCGGTCTCCAAGAAAGCAGTCTTCAGATAACAACATAACTTCACCAAACAGCTGCTTAGAACTTAGAACCTCCCGAGAGCAAATTGGACAGCAAATTGAAAGTTTGGAGTGAATCAAATCTCTTCTTCTAGAATTCGAGTCAAAACGCTTGTAGCAATGATAAAGATGCGTCTTTTGCTCGATTGTTCCATCCACACTCACTAGATAAGTAGAGGTGGCATTTCTGAAGAGAAAGACACTCCAATATGAGAAACAATATCAAAACCGAATTTGATAACTAAAGCCCAGGAACACGTCTTTTACACTATCTGATACGTGTGATTTCATAAATATTTCATTCCTTTGATACACGAAAACATCTATGACAATCAAATGAAGAAAGCAAGATAACATTTTCTATGAGATTTAAGTGTGGTAGAGGGATTCGTTTAACAATCACAAAAAAAAAAAACAAGTGGGTAAATATATAGTGGGAACAGACGGTCAAACGGCTCGAACAACACGTTGACCCGGCTCGAACAACACGTTGAACCGTCATTAGACAGCTGTACCGACTCGGATCCAGTTCAAACGGCTCTGATCAGTTGAAACAGCTCGAACCATATATTGAAACGGCCCGGAGCAGCTGTACCGGCTCGGAGCCAGCTGAAACGGCTCGGCGCAGTTGAGACGGCACAAACAGTTAAGCGAAACGGCTCGAACCCAGCTGTAACGGCTCGGCTGGCAGAAGTGGGGTCCATGCGTGTACGGTAACGGCTCGGCTACATCCTAAGAACACGGCTTGGCTCGTTGAAGGAACTTGGCTAAGATCTTTCAACATGAGCCGATTGTAACGGCTTGGCTAAGATCTTTCCACACTGTCGGACACGTGGCATTTACTGCATGATTCTCAAGCCATTACAGGCTTTGTCGGACACGTGTCAAACAACGATTGGCTGGCCGTTAACCCAAAATCTTGTGTCGTTTCAGCAGATTGAAACGGCTCGTCGAGGGTGTCAGATGGCCAAAATTGCAAAAACGGCGTTGCATTGGCCATTTTCGTGATTTTCCCTAAAACTAATATTAGCCATGTCAATAAGGATATGAACAGTGTGGAGCGTACATAAAGGTATGTGCAGTGGCGAAGCTTGAGATTTCCGACCGGAGGGTCGAAAACGTATATACCAAAAAATTTAATGTACTAAACGTATATACCAGGGGAAAGTTCCAGTACAAATAAAGTTAACGTACTAAACGTACGAATTGCATGAAAAAGACAAAAGCACGCAGTGGCATTTTTGTAATTATCTGCTTGTAGGGTAATTATCAAAATTACTCTACAAATGATACTGTAGAGTAATTTTGATCTTTTGTAGAGTAATTTTATAAAATGTTCATGTAGAGTAATTTTGGTCTTGTACAGTAATTTTGATCAAAAAACTATACCTCAGCAAAAAACCTACCCCCCCCCCCAACTAAAAGCTAAAAACTAAACCATAAAGCTAAACCTCATAACTAAATGCTAACAAAATTACTCTACAAGATCATTTTACAAAATTACTCTACAGGATCATTTTACAAAATTACTCTACAAGATCAAACAGGATCATTTGTAGAGTAATTTTGAATTGTATGTTGTTTGATAAACTTGCAGGGTAATTTTGCTTCACTTGTAAAGTAATTTTGATTCAGCAAAATTTTGATACACTTGTGGAGTAATTTTCATAATTATCCTAGAAGAACAAAATTATTCTACAAGAACATTTTACAAAATTACTCTACAGGATCATTTATAGAGTAATTTTAATAGTTACTGATAATTACGAAAATGCCACCACGTTTTTTTTTGTCTTTTCCTTCAGTTCGTACGTTAACTTTATTTGTATTTGATCTTTTGTCAAACGTATATACCAAAAAAATTCTATAAAACAGGGGGTCGAAAACGTATATACCCAAAAATTTCTATACGAAAACTACATACTCTCCACTACGGAGCAAAAAGTTTGGGGGATCGGCTGCCCCCTCCCGCCCCCACTATGTTGCGCCCCTGGGTATGTGGGCTCGTTCAATGTACCCAACTACCCCTTTGGCTACTAGAAATAAAAGTTTTACTCTTGTTAAGCTATGGTATATGAAATTAAATACCCTCTATAGATTGAAACTTACTCTCATGCCCATGCTTATTCATAGGATAGCACCCCTCTTGTGAGGAGGCTAACGCTTTACTTATTTGTGTAGGTTTGCCCGAACCAAGGAGACGGTCTTCCTGCAAACGGTTCTTGCTAATGGGCCTTATCGTAAGGTATCACTGCTCATTCGTTTCAAATAGGACACTACGGTTTAATCATGTTTAAATTAAAAAGAGATAAATTAATGGTTATGTGACGCCTTATGTATCACAATTAAATCAAAATACATCAGTGTGTATGTTGTTTTCACAATTCATTATTTCTGCAAATTACTTTTAGGGTGAATTACTTTTTGAGTCCCTATGTTTTAGTGGTTTTAACCACTTGAGTCCAAAATCAAAAAGTTTAATGACCTGAGTCCCTATAAGCATTTTCTTTAACCATTTGAGTCCTTTTGAGTCCAAATTTTAACACTTTGAGTCCAATTTTTTGGACTCAAATCGTTATAAAATAAACAAAATTGGACTCAAAACGTCATAAAATAAATGACTAGGGACCCAAGGCGTTAAACTTTTTGATTTTGGACTCAAGTGGTTAAAACCACTAAAACATAGGGACTCAAAAAGTAATTTACCCCATTAAACCTACCTCTCTAGCTTGCCAAATGATGGTTACTTAGTATATGCATTTTTTTTTTTTGTAAAAAAGAATAGTACAAGAACAAAATTAAAAAGTCCTTGATCGGATACCAAATATATGAAACCTAAAACGGAAATTGATAAAAGAAAAAAGTTAGTTTCGAATAAAATTGGTGGCGTAAGGATGAAGATTTTAAATTGCGTTGGAAGAAAGGCATCATAACCAACAACCCCATCATGAATCAACCAAAACCAAAAAAACATACCCTTCATACAAACCAAACCCTTTTCAATAATTTTGGTTTTCGTAACACACAAATATGCTGTTCGTTACAAGTCAGAATATCTTGTACACAATCCCATCATAGTTATCATACTTGAAGTAACATGTTACACAAAAATGAAAACCATCTAAATCATATTTTTTCCTCTTTCATTTTATTATAACTTAATTATTAGTTATAAAATTATATATCGGAAAATGACATAATGTAACCTTTTCTTATATTTAAAAACTGAACCGGTTGCATCATAGGTAGCTTGGTTCGGTTTTTCAATCGATTTTGATAGAACGTATCTAATTTACTCAAAACCAGACTTCTACACCGACGATCTTAGGGGCTATTTGTTTAGCTCTTAATGAGGCTCTTAGTGGTTCAGACTTCTTACTGGTTCAGCACTTATTGGTGCAGACTGTTTGTTTCGCGAGCATATGTCTGAATGTTTCAGACATTTGCCTCTGAATGGTTAACCATTATACTGAGTCTGATTGGTTAAGACCTCTAATCTGAATTGGTCAGACATTTGTCCTGAACGGTTAAGCATTGTAATAGCTCTTAATGGTTCAGACCTTTTACTGGTTCAACACTTAATAGTTCACACCTTTTACTGGTTCAGTGTTTACCCATTCAGAAGTTGCAAAACAGCATGTTCAAAACATATATAGGATAGTGTGCTACACTCCGCGGACTATAACATCTTGTCTACTTGAAAATATTTCATGTTACACGTTTTTTATTTTTTTCTTGGACATAGAAATTTATTTTTTCTTGGACATAGAAAATAAGACCCATAGTCATAATTTCTCTTTTAGAATAATAGACCAAATGCTAAAGTAACAAAATGCCCAAAAGTTTCCTTGTTTCACATTCAAAGTCCAAATGTACGGTACATATATATACACATACATACATGCATATATAAACACCTATATATGCTTACATGATATATATCTATGTATAGGTGTCATTAGCATGAACCATTTCCATCTAAGATTGACATCTTAGTTAGCCCTCACTCTTTCCATGACCAAATCTTTATCTCTAAACATCATTAAACATATACACATGCGTATATACATATATGCATATATATGACCTCAATTGTCTCATGTTTTGAACCAAACACACAAGAACAACATTAATGGCTCTTATTTGTTCCAATCCCATGATCCTACTACCACTTGCCACTTTCTTCATCCTAATCAACCATGCCCACATTGCATACTCACTCCCACAAAACCCGTTAACCCCGGCTCGAACCCATGATTACGACCACCATATACGAAAACTTCAAGCCCTCCGATCGTCCATTTCGCAAACGAATCCGGTAAACATCCATATTCCCTATTTTATTAGTGTTGCAACCAGGGCGCAACATAGTGCCCCCCCCCCCCCCCCCGAACTTTTCCCTCAGTAGTGAAGAATATGAAGTTTTCGAATAGAATTTTTTTTGTATATACGTTTTCGACCCCCGGTTTTATAGAAATTTTTTTGGTATATACGTTTTCGGCCCCCTGTCGGAAATCTCAAGCTTCGCCACTGGTTGCAACTTGCAAATAAAAAAGATACTCTTGAAACTAATGGAGTTAATCTAAATGTAGGTGTCGAGTGCACGCTTGTATCGTGTGAGCTCATACGGGGCGGACCCGACTGGGAAAACGGATAGCACAGAAGCGATTCTGAGCGCGATAGCGGATGCGGTGGCCGAGGAACGTGAAGGGATATTGATGGATGGGATCACTAACCATGGTGGCGTGCAAATAAGTCTTGAAGGTGGGATTTACATGATTAGCCGGCCAATGAAGTTTCCAATGGCCGGTGTTGGAAATGTCGTGGTAAGTTGGTTTTGAATTTGAATATTGATGATATTATTAATTCCACACGACTATTTTCGACAAGTTATGAGACCATGTGTAGTGGTAAGTTGGTATAATGCCCCCACCATGGGCATTATCCGACACGTGGCATCCTAGTCAGCGTTGGGGCAGTATAGCAAAAGTGGCGTAGTGGGGTATAATGCCCAATAATCCCTTTTAGGCGTTTAAAAAAAAAAAAAAAAAAAAAAAAAAAAAAAAAAAAAAAAAAAACCTAACAATTTTCTTATTGGCCAAGTCCTAAACTGAACCACACAACTTTACCACCTTTGGGCGTGTTTTTTAAAACGCCAAAGCAAATTTTTTTCAAAAAAAACGCCGCAAAACGCCCCATGTAATGGGCTTTTGGGCGTTTTCGGGCGTTATAAGGCAATTTTTTTTAAAAAAAACGCCCCATTATGCTTGGTCTGACCGTTATTTTGATTTTTGACTGCAAGTCATTGGAGCTTGAATAGGCTAATAAAAGGCATTCAAAAAAAAAAAGAATAGGCTAATAAAAAAATAATAATAATTGGACGAAACAAATTATTTTTTATATACTAGTGTAACATATTTACAAATGTTTTTCATGAATATTCATGTAGAATAATATATTGTAATTAGCTAATGTGACATAGTTGTTATTTTTGGTGAAGTATGTAATTTGTGCCATTTGAAAACAAAAGGATGATAAGTATCTTGAATTAATAGTGACATGCATGTTGCCTAAAAATGTTAGATTACATAAAACGATAGAGTTAAATGTCATTTTAGTCCCTTTGGTTTGAACCATTTTGCCAGTTTAGCCCAAAGGTTTAATTTTCCCCTGTGGATCCAAAAAGGTTTCACCATTGCTATTTTAATCCACTGGGTTAACTTCATCCATTTTTTCTGTTAATGAGAGGGGCAATTCGGTCATTTAGTATGGCCGAATTGTCCTTCTAGTTAACAGAAAAATGGATGAAGTTAACTTAGTGGACTAAAATGGCAACGGTGAAACATTTTTGGACTCACAGGCGAAAAATGAAACCTTTGAACTTAATGACCCAAATTTCTAATATGATAAATTTCTAATATGATAAATTTCTGAAAAATGGCACATGGACTAAAATCACATTTAACTCTAAAATGATAAATATGTGGAAGAATTTCTAATATGATAAATTTCTGAAAAGTCTGGGACCAAATGTTCTCTTGCCTCTCAGAAATTTATTTTGTATTATTTTTTATATTTTTCCAGTCTTGCAGAAAATTCAGTCGATAATAATCAGTAGATTACTGACAATTATTTTGTATTTATTTTGGAATTAATTTCTTCTAGCTGTGGAATTTTGCTGAAAGTTATATTTCTACAAGTACAAATATTTGTACTTTTATTAATTACTACATGTTCAATAAACTTATTATATGATGTACTTACAAGACAATCCATATGTGTTAGTGTTACAGAAAATGAATCTCATTATCATGTTAAAACTATGGTTGTTATGGATAGATATCAGGTGGGACATTGAGAGCATCTGAAAATTTCACAAATGATAGTTATCTCATAGATCTATCATCATCAGCAGCAGCAACTTCTTTGGAATATAACTATGAATACATAACATTTAGAGATATAATGCTAGACTGCAATTATCATGGAGGAGGTATTCGAGCGATCAACGCTCTCAGAACAAACATCGATAATTGTTACATCACGCACTTCAATACGACCGGCATCTTCGTCCAAGGCGGTCACGAAACCTATATTCGTAACTCGTTCCTAGGCCAACACATCACCGCGGGTGGTGACCGCCATGAAAGGGATTTCTCCGGAACGGCCATAACTTTAGCCGGAAATGACAATGCCATCACAGACGTTGTCATTTTCTCGGCTGCCACGGGGATTGTGATCTCCGGTCAAGCGAATGTTCTCACCGGGGTACATTGCTACAATAAGGCCACGGGCTTCGGTGGCACTGGAGTATATTTAAAGTTGCCCAATCTTACACAAACTAGAATCGTAAATTCGTACTTTGATTACACCGGGATTGTGGCGGAAGATCCAGTCCAACTTCATGTTTCGGGTTGTTTCTTCCTCGGGGACGCTTTTATTGTCTTGAAATCAATTCGTGGCGTTGTAAACGGGTTAAACATTGTTGATAATATGTTTTCTGGTTCAAATAAAGGGGTTGATATTGTTCAACTCGACCAAAGGAATGGAGTGTTCAACAACATCGACCAAGTTGTGGTTGACAATAATAATGTTAAGGGGATGAACTTGAAGGCGACTGTCGCTCGAGGTGCCACACAAGGTAATGGCACCTCGTGGACGGTTGATTTTAACCAAATACTTCTATTTCCTAGACACATAAAATTTGTGCAATATACGATGATGACCAGTGAACCTAACGTGTTCCCAAACTATGTTCTACGCAATATCTCGAACAACAAGGTGTTTATCGAATCAGACATCGCAGTTTCGGGTAGTGTTTCTGTGACAGTTGATCAAGGATTATCAAAACGAAGTTAGAATTTTTTAGGATCAAATATAGAATTGAAATTTATTCTTTTTTTTAGTTTGCAATTTATAGATTGATTCAAAAATATACAATGGAAATTTGTAAAAGTGTTCAATTATTCTTGGATCTTTACTTCATTTGTGTTATTTGTCAAAACGTTGGATTTTCAAATGATGTGTTGAGCTACTTTTATTGATAAATCAACACATTCCTTTCAAACTTTGAATTCATTATTTAATATTTTGGTACTCTTTGATTTCAACATATACCTAATGATATGGTTGTCTAACTTTTTCCTAGTTGATTTATAAGGTGGTAGTTTGTGTGTTACTAGTCAGACTAATAATAAAAGCATAATATCTATATAGTCAATAATATCATCCAATATTACTAGTCACTAATAAAAGCATAACATCTATATATTTGTCTAAAAAATTAATCTTAGATATGTGTATTACTTGAATAGTTTGTGTGTTACTAGTCAATAATAAAAGCATAATATCTATATATAGTCAATAATATTATCCAATATTACTAGTCACTAATAAAAGCATAACATCTATTTATTTGTCTAAAAAATTAATCTTAGATATGTGTATTACTTGAAGGGTCATATGAAAATGTCAATGAACAATATATAATCGACT
Organism: Helianthus annuus; assembly: GCF_002127325.2. Lineage (NCBI taxonomy): Eukaryota > Viridiplantae > Streptophyta > Magnoliopsida > Asterales > Asteraceae > Helianthus > Helianthus annuus. Next base: position 104,610,819 of record NC_035446.2, read on the forward strand.
CCCATTTTTAAAATATTGTAAGTATCAATTAAAAGCATTCTAAACTTGCAATAACGTTTTAACACATGAACGCGACATGACCTGATTAATGCAATGACAACATAACCCCCTAAATAGCATGCAAATCATAACTTGTTTTCAATGCAATAATATGTATCAATGGGTAGAATTAGAGGTGCTAAGATAACGGGTCCACTATGTAGGTAAAAGGTTCTTTTATGAGCACACGTTGAAACACTTGAGTTGAGTAGTTGAGTTTGGTTAACTTGTAAACCTCTTTTTATCTATTTTTATAAGCTCTATATAAATAATACCATATGGATTATGATTGAAAAAACACACTAAATGTAAGTCTTTAAATAAAAATGATAGTCAAGTTTATGATTAAAAACAAACTTGATTTATTTGTCCTGTTTTATTCCTCGAGTGATAGTCAAGTAATTGGATACAAATTGACTCCAAAATCAATCCAATAAAGGTTTAACATACAATAATTAAAAACCACAACTCAAGTTACATAAATAATTATTTTTAGAGGAAAAAAAGTTACCTCTCACTCTCTTAGGTAGTTAGGCCCATTGAGACAGATGAAATAACTAACAGCCCAACAGAAAAGGACCTAAAGCCCAATTAGCTTATTTTGTCTAGGATAAAAGATAAATGCGTTTTACTTGTCACAAAACTAAAGTTATTAATCTTAAACCAAAATGAACCTATCAGAAACAATCAACGGTCTTGTATTTTCTATTTTATTATTGACATAATTACAAAGATTCCAATTGATCTAGCTACCAAATTGATTGACTCTACTTGGGTTGATCTTGCTAATTTTTGTTTGCTAATTAGGTCCAACGTAAATTATACAATGTGTCACTCTTATTTTGCTAAGAGTGGGTTCAAATGAGCTGCCAGCCCGCCACTTACCCGGTCCAAATGGGTCATTCTTACTTTGGCGGGTGGTGTCAGCGGTATTAACCTAACATGCACGTTGTTTTACCATAAATCAACCCTAACAATAACCCTAAAACCGAATTCAACATGGACCACGCTGAACCAAACCAAATTCATTTGGTTTGGCGATAAAGTGAATTTTAGTCGACTTCCAAATCACTAAGCTGAAGCCAATATTGTCAAATTGTTCATTATAAGACCATGTATAGTGGTAATGCCCCTACCCTTGGGCGTTTTGCGCCATGTGCCAGCCAAGTTAGCAATAGGGCATTATAGGGTGTTTTCTAAAATGGGTGTAGTGGGGATGTGGGCATTGTGTTAAAAGAGATTTAAATAAAAAAACATCAAAAAAGGATGAAAGGAAGATCAATGGTGACTGAACAAACAAAAGGAAGCAAGGCGTGGAATAAAACACACCAAAAGCAATTTGCTTGAAAAAAAGGCCCCCGGGGGTGAAAAAAAAGGGCGTTGTGGGGCGTTTTTTAGGGGAAAAATGCCCAAAAAAAACCCCTCACTACGCATGGTCTAACACGATAACATATAGATTAAAAAGTTAGTTTCAACAACAAACATTGACAACGGATTAAGATGCAAGATTATTATGACCATTATGCTTCTTAACATATGACTTAATCCTAACACATGTGTCAAAAAAAGCTTGTATTGCAGCATCTATTTATAAAGAATTCAAAAACTACTGATATAAATATAATGTAACCTAAGGAAGTGTTGGCAATATTGTACGATAAATTCATCTAGGGCAACTCAAGTAGACCGAATAAGGGTCAATATTTCACCGATTAACCAGATAACAGTCAAAGTCCACAAACAGGTTTCGATATGGCAACAAAAAACTATACTCTTGAAACAAATGATACTTACATATGACTATATGAGTTTCGTCCATAGTCATTATTCGACATGTAGGTCTCATTTTAAAATAACATAAGATGTAATTAGAATGTACAATGTTGATACATTGCAGTATTCTAACATATGTTATCAACTAGAGGTAGTTATTAGTCGGGATGAAAACGGGTAGATTTATTAAACGGTTCAAAACGATCACAGTAGGTTGGGACTAATATGCAAACACTTTTAAATCTTATAAATAATTAGTGTACATAATCTTATTACAAAAATTATATTAACATAAAGATGAGTTATGTTTCTGTAGTCATAAATAATATAGTAGTTACTCATGAAAAGCATTATAAATGCAAAAAAAAAAAATGAAAAAAAAAAAAACTGTTTGTAGTTTAATCGGACCCGACCCATACTAACCTTTACGAATAAACAAATTGCCAAAATTTTCTAATTTTTGTATAAGAACTTATTTCACAAATATGATTACAAAACTGCTTTTATTTTAGTAGTAATCCAACTTTTGTATAGACCAGTTTAGAATGTCTTGTGATATAATAACACTTTTGGTCACATTTGACCCGTTTGATTCGTTTCCTTTTACCTAATCCTTTTTATACTACCTGTTAGAGATAAAACAGAACTGGAATCGACCCATTCATGAGTATAGTCCCATAGTCATTATTAAATTTGCAGGTTTCATGTGAATAACAAAAGAATATTTAAAAGTGCAACTCTGTGATCATTGTAGTTTTCTAACTGATGATATCAACTAGTGTTGGCAAAACAAGTAACTTCACATTCAGTTTTGTTCGGTTTTAACCCGATAAAACTGAATTTTAATACTAAACAAATATCATCACTTAGTGTAAACAAGTACAGATCTAACACTAAACTACAGAAACATATGAACAACACCAGAAATAGTGACAAAATAGTGACAAAACTTTATTGATTATCCAACCCAGAAAAATATCCCAACCAAACCCTAGATCTCAAAAGTATGAGATCTTTAATCAATACACTATACAAGTTCAACAGATTGAAGAAATCTGTTGAACATAACCAGAACAATACAAAAACAGAAAAAAGAAAGGATACAAACAAAGAGATTAACACAATCTCTTATACAACAATCTCAACACTGAGATCTAAACCAAAACGATGATCAACACAAGATGATCAACACTAGAAGACAATCTTCAACACCAGATGAAGCATCCAGACCATCAAGAGCATGAGCGAACCAGAGAACAAGATGAAACCCTAGAAAATATCACAACTGAACTGAGCTCTCTCTCTCTTCTCTTTTATATCCGGATCATGACCAAGTTACACTTCAACCCCTTATGTTTCAAGAGTAGCACAACTAAACCTTCAGCCCATAACAAGAGTCTGTTACAATAACAGACAACTTAACAACTTTAAGCCCAAGAATAATAGCCCAGCTGGCCCAACTGGAACAATAACCCAACATGAACAATAATATAAAACAAGCCCAATATAACATGCATAATATGTTACGATAACATGAATTAGGATAATAAAAGATACTTTTAACACTTAGCATGTAGATTAATTCATATATTGGAAAGAATATATTTCACGAGTATCTAATTTATGAAGTTCCCAAGTGTCATAGACATGTTTAATGCCTACAGGTAGCAACAGGATGAATATTTGAAAGTAGAAGTAAGACAAAAGTAAATAAGTCAACTAACAAGAAAAAAACAATAAACTCAACAAAAATAAAATATGTTACCAAGTCAGATAAGAAGAAAAAAACAATGTACAAGGTTGAGAGCATAACTAACCCACTGATGTGCAAATACTTGTTGAATCTTATAAATAATTATGTGAATTATCTTATTACAGAAACATGATTCAAGTAGTAATTAGTTAAGTATCTGTGATCATAATTAATATAGTAATTACTCATGAAAAATCATTCAAAGATGCACAAAACTGTTTGTAGGTCAACCTGACCCGATCCTTACTTCCTTAGCTCCTTGCTTAAAAAAAGAAACTGTTAGAACTAAGGCCGTGGGGTATGGTGGGGCTTGGGTTGGGGCATTTGTTGACACGTGGAATGGGAGCCCCCCACCACTCAAACCCACGCCCATGGGGTATGGTGGGGCTTGGGTTGGGGGCATGAGTTTGGTTTGGTCATTGAGAGCCTGCCATGTCACTTACTAGCCCGCCCCACGCCCGGCTTCAAACCCACGCCAATGGGGCCACGCCCCAACCCAAGCCCCCGGGGTGGTGGCTTGGGAGTTTTCAGCCAACCCACGCCCCAACCCAAGCCCCATACCCCATGGTCTAAGCACGTTTTGACCCATTACACAACCCTGAAAAGCAGGTTGGGTTACAGGTTTTTTAATAGTACGAGTTGAAACAGGACAGTTGGGTAGAGTTAACCGCAAACACCGTTTTGATCTATTTCTAAACATCTTCATAATATGTTAATCATTATTATAAAACCCATATAAGTACAATATTGAGGCATTCAATCAGTTTGGATGCTTCCCTTCTTAGCTAAACTTTTCTTATTTGACCTGTTCTAGTCCTCAATTATCAGACCAACTGTCAACGAACTAAATACAAACTTTATGCCAGAAGCTACCCAAGATATGTTCAAAACACAATAAATGATAACTCATTAATATCATTTGTTCTTCTTAAATGAAAAAAGTACCTCATCGGTCCCCTTGAAACACAAAAAAAGTAATAATAACACAACATATATGGACCTAACTCAAACCCAAGTGGCTTATTTGGTCCAAGATAAATTTTTTCGAACGGCAAATTTCATCAACCAAAAAGGCCCACCATCTTGCTAACAAGCAACTAACAAGAGGGTCGCCACAACAGCAACATACATCAACAATAGGAATGCCAAAGATTTAATCTCACCGATGATCGCTTCCAGTTTAATTGGGTCATTGGAAAATATAAACTTGTTTCACACACGCCATAGAGTCCAGCACCCAATCAGAACAATAGATTGAACAAATAGGTAAATGTTAGATGATTTTGGTTGTTTGAGGTCTTGAAACTCTAGTTAAGGCATATTTCTACGAGTTTCGCTAGGCAACTCAACATAGCTGCATTTTGCTAGTTCATGAGCAAGTCTTTCTACATCACAAGAGGTAGCTTTTTAAGTTAAATACATAACAATGTAAGTTTCTAAAGGTTGGTTACAACAAAATGTAAAATTTAAAGTCGAATACATATATATAATAGTAAATGGTGTAAAGTTGGATATACTTCTAGTTCATGAGCAAGTCTTTCTACATCACAAGAGATTGCTTTTTAAGTTAAATACATGACAATGTAAGTTCTAAAAGTTGGTTACAACAAAATGTAAAATTTGAAGTCGAATACATATATACAACAATAGTTTTGGTTAGTTATATATAGAAGACTTCATGAAAATTAAACTTTTTATATATAGAAGATTTCATTGCTAGGCATGCATAGGGAATAAATAGCATCGCCACCATTCATTCCGTATGCATGCTTAGCTATGGTAATACAAAAAAGTTTAATTTTCATGAAATTTTCTATATATAATTAACCAAAACTGATCAGCCCCTATGCATGCCTAGTAATGATAATATAAAACGTTTAGTTTTCATGATATTTCAATATATAATTAACCAAAACTAACAATATTAATTAAAGTAAAATCAACAACATCGTGATAAAATACTTGCGTTTGAGATGATCATGAAACGTTCATTTTCATTACGTCTATGGTCTATAAAAATTATTCTGCTTATTGTCATCATCATTGTCGATCTCTATTTTAATTCTCTACTCAAATCTCTTTTTCAATATTTTCTTTTATCATTTTATTGCTCATTTTCAATGATCCAACATATCTTGTCACCATATGTTTGTTATATTAATGAGTTTTAGTTTGTAAATAGCATTGGTGCCAGAATGTAGCAGTATTAGCAAGAAACATCTTAAGATTGTTATCAGGCAAGCAAGAAGTTCAAGGGAAAATGTGACCTATGCTAAGCATGCGGACAACCAGGGGTGTAGCTTAGTTGATACCCGAGGGTGCACCTGCCCCCTCCCCCCCCCCCCCTAATGTTTCGGTTAGAAGTATAAAATTTCTGATTTTTTGTCCAAAAATTTTAAAATTATAAAGGATCCCCCCACACAGAAACTTTTAGTCAAGCTCCGCCACTGCGGACAACAACGATAAATGTCACTCCACTTGCAAAGAGAAAGGTATACAGGTTGGATTTTGTACTCGTGATCAATGTACATGTGGCATTGCTGATCTGTATACACATGCGTGTGCACACTAGAATACGTGTGATATTTTAGCATTTCATTTAATAATTGTAATACAAATGATAATAAGAATTAACCATGGATCAACATTTATAATTAGCTTAATTGGAACTTTAGTATGATCTTTAAAGTAATAAATTCTTCATTTTAGTATTGAAAAAAAAAGGGAATATCTCACAGAATAGTAACCAGGTTTCAAAAGTGTTCTAATTAGGTCACTTGTATCGTTTTTGTCCTAATTAGATAATTTAACATTCAAATCGAGCCATGTCTTTTTTTACATGTGTCAAAATAAAAATGGAGCTTAAGATGCTAGGGTCGGATTATTTTAATATAAGAAATTATGTTTATTAAAAATAAAACCACTTTAATTACATTTAAAATTAAAAAAACAAGTTAAAAATCCACGTTATCGCTCGACGTTAGCATCAAATAAAAGAGAAAAAAGAAACAAAAATCCACATCACCACGGTTACCTATGATTTGGATGAAAAAACCCTTAATTTTAATAAAAAATGAATGTTGAGTGACCTGATTGAAACACTTTTGAAACTTGAGTGACCTAATTAGAACACTTTTAAAACTTGGTTACTATTCTACAAAGTTACCCAAAAAAAACTGGATTTAAGTATTTAGACTATTTGAGCCCCTCTTGTTGTATATTGTAGTCTAGATCAGTTTATTCAAAAATTTAACAAACCTTGAAACCGAATTGAATTTCAAATAATATGATGAAACCTAGATCAATCACTGAATTGTTTAAGAACTATCAAATAAATCTATTTCGCGGGTTTCAGGCGATTGATTTATCGGATTAGACAGAGATTTCTATATGACGGAATTGGATTTGATAGTTTTCTGTAAGCTGATGACCATAATCTTTCTCTCGTAACCGTGCCCGAGTCTCATTTAACAGGGGGAGGGAAAGGAAAATGAATTAAGAGAGAAAAGGAAGGAAAAGATATGATTTTTTTTGTGTTCCCGAGTTTAATGAAAAGTAAAGGAAAAAAGAAGAAATCAAGCATTTTATGTGTTCCCAAGTTAGGAGGAAAGAAAAAAAAAGAACAATTTTACCATTATACCCTTTAAACATAAAACATTTTAATTAGATATGAGGTTAATTTAGTAATTAATAAGATTTTCTCTCATAATCTCTCCGATTTTGGAGGATAAATATACGTACAAATTTTCTTCCCTTTTCCCTCCTCCCCCCCCCCCTTCTATCCTTAAAAAATCTCAGAAACATGGTTTTTTCATATTTTCATCTTTTTTCTTTCCCCACTCCTGTTAAATGAAACTTGGGGACAGAAGCGTTAGCGATCAAGAGAAAACTAAACCGTGGGTCAATGTGTATTTAGCGATCAAGAGAAAACTAAATTCGTCATGAGACTTCATGGACCAAAAAAGTAAATCAATTGTGATGGATCGAAAACAATCTGATGTCATCGGCCCTAAGTCCAACCAATTTAATGGACTTTAATGATTTTAATGGACATTAACTAATGTAGTTGACGTTTACCAAGCAATAATAATCTATATCTATATACATATAATAAAATAAATCAATGTGTGACACGTGTCATTCATCGGATGCACCTATTTTTGGGTTTTCCTGCCTTTCTTTCATATTTATTTTCTAATAATTTATCTTCTAATTTGTAGATAATATTAAATAGAAAAATGTTTATCTGATAATTATAACCCTTTTATTGAAATTTGAAAAGGATTTCACGCTTTTTTGGATTTTATTAAAATTACACATGTAATATACATGTTTTAGAGTGTTTTGGGCCAAAAAAAAAAACAAAAAAGCGCCGAAGGGATTTTTTAAAAAAAAATAAACAAATGTTAGACAAAAATGCTGAAAGTTGCTGAAATTTTTTTTTTTTTAAATTACCCTTCGGCGCTTTTTTGATTTTTTTGGCCCAAAACTCTTAAAAACATGTATATTACATGTGTTATTTTTTTCAAAAAAAAAAAAATGTCGGGAGGTTGAGTTTTCTAGGGTTTTTTATATAGATAGGGTTTTCTATCTAGCCCTACCATATATATATATATATATATATATATATATATATATATATATATATATATATATATATAGGGTGGAGTTATTGTAAAAAAGACCAAAAGTGTGAGAAAGGTAAGAAAGAATCTCAACCATTAGATTAAAATTAATCGAAAATGGTAGGATTGGAAATGCATTAACAAATTTAAATATGGTAATCCTTGATTTAAGGATTTGGAGAGAGAAAATCCTGGATTTAAGGACTTATGACCGTCCATAAATATAACACCATTCAGAGTATGTTCATACATGGTGTTTTAAATATAACACCATTCAGAAAATATAACACCATTCAGCACAAAAATAACACCATTCAGCACAAAAATAACACCATTCAGCAGTAAATAAAAAAACACCATTCAGTACAAGAATATAACACCATTCAGCAGTAAAATAAAAAAAAACACCATTTAGTACAAAAATAACACCATTCAGTACAAAAATAACACCCTTTAGTAAAAAATAACACCATTCAGTACAAGAATAACACCATTCAGTACAAAGAATATAACACCATTCAGTACAAAATAACACAATTCGATACAAAAAATAACACCATTCAGTACAAAAAAACACCATTCACATACACACGGTAAACATATGTTGTAAATGGAACCCATACATCGTGTCGTCGTGGAATCGAAAGACAACCCCATCCCACGTTAAATCGCCGGGACATAAAACGCATTAACAACTCACCTATATCTTCTGATCCGAAACAAACCGAGCAAAAACGAGATGCTCGCCGGTTCCTTCCTTGCACAGCGGAAACGATTCTGACATGTAGTGACGGTTGTTCGTTGGTGATGTCGGTAAGCAGCGACGGGTATAACGACAGTGGCTAGTTAACCGCTTCTAAGGAGAAGAGATGATGGGTGAAATCAGAAGATCTAAATCAGAAGAGACAGAGAGTTGGGGATCTGGATGGAGGCAGAGGTGGTGGTGATGTTATACGTTGGCTGGATTCGGTGGCAGTGGGGTTGTGGTGGCCGGATCCGGTGGTGGCAATCTCCGATGAAAACGAAAAGTGGAATTTGTGGAGAGAGAGAGAGAGATATTGTAGGGATTTTTGATTGACAGTTTCTATTTTTGAATGTGTATAAAGACTTTATTGCCCCTAGAATTTACAATTCAGTCCAAAAAATAAACCAAATTTTACAATTTGGTCCCTATTAATCTCAACCATTAAACCAAAGATCTAATGGTGTAGATTCTTTCTTACCTTTCTCACAATTTTAGTCTTTTTTACAGGATCCTAACTCTCTCTCTATATATATATATATATATATATATATATATATATATATATATATATATATTAAGCCCAAAATAATATTTTATAAAACAGATCAATTGATAAATAAAGCCCCAATTAACATTAGTGTTAAATGAGCACACCTTCCGCGTCATCTAACTTGATATTATTATCTTGATTGATAAGTTAATTTAATACATGAAAATGTATGTTGATAACACTAAAATAATCATATGCCGACTTTTCATAAGTTGAAATGAACTTTTTTTAACAGATAATTTGGATCATTGACGGACCACTTGAGTATCATCGTGCCACCAGCGGAACCACTCGATCATATCCATCTCTACTAGGCATAATGGCTATACACTAATTCAAGAGGAAACCCAATAAATATGGGAAAACCCCCAAGTGGGAATCGAAGCCCAGGACCTATTGATTCCAACGCCTTATCCCACCCTAAAGATACCACTATCGTGTAAAGTCATGGGCAAATTGAAATCAACTGAAAAACTAACATAATTCAACTAAAATCACTAAGTAAGAAACAAACATTTTTGTTGTGGTCGTGAGTACACGATTCATTATGATTTGGGGACTGGATGGAACACTCATAATTAATCTATGATTGAGTTTATACTAGCCTCATATTCTGAATTAATAGTCTTTACGTTTATCTATTTCATTAATTTGCTACAACTATAAATGATTCTCATAAATTACAATTTCGTTAATGACTTCCGTTGGTCAGAGGGTCCAACACGTAATCAGGTGATATTGAATTTTTATAATGCTTTAAAATCATATTGTCCAATATGATACATGTGTACATCAAATTTTGTATTTTCCCGTGCTTCATTGCTCGTTGCAATCGATTCAGTAGACGCCATGCATCAAATATTAAGACACCAAATCCTTGTCCGCCATCTTTTCTTGCCGACTATTGCACCTTCTTGAACTTTTCTTCTTTCGTTTTGACAAGGTATGCAAAAAAAATTCATAAAAACAGACCAATTCGGGTAAATCTCTTCAACAAGATAGTAGCCATGTTTGTATTGGCAGTCATTAACCCGAAAAGGACACCTTGGGACGATTCCATACATTTCACTATTGAACAACGAAGATTGATTGAGAACATTGATGTCGTTATTCGAACCGACATGAACATAGTATGCATGCCAAAACCATAAGTCACATGACACCATCTCTTAGATCATGATCATTAGGTATCATTGATCACCTCTTATAAATTGGGCTCGCAAACTTGTTGGACACATCCTCCAAATGATATGTATATTTTCAAAGCTACCAACCATCCTTAGAAGGCCCCAACTAGCTTCATGTGCGTTGGACAAACGTGCAATGTTGCGGTTAGTCGGTGTATATAAAAACTCTTTACTGTATAGCATAATAATTGAATTGAAAAAACAAATATATTATAAAGATTCACGAGAAGTTCTAGCATGCATAGATTACTATTCATTGAATTTGTCAAGAACATTATCAGGAACGAGTTGACGAATAGCTAATGTGCATTTTCTGAATCGGCATGAAGCTGTTTTTAACCTCCCGTGGTAACCTTCATGAAACCACTCAAACCTGGTATCCGCATATATATCCCCGCCAGTTTTTAAAAATAATTCATTCGGTAAGAGAAATCTTGCTCTAAAGGTGTTTACGCCATACTTCGAGTCTTTGATGAAGTAATCGTTCACTCAAACTTTGTGAGCCAATTTATGATCATGCGACATGTTTTTCTTTGATATTGCCATATCCTGAAGTTTACTTGCTGTGGCAGCCACTTTGGGCAAAAACTCCATACTACTAGAATCGGACGAGTCGGAAAGAATATTATAAAAGCCACTAGAATTGGATAACCCCTTAGGCAACCCAAGACCACTAGAATCGGATGGAACATCCATTGTGTAATAAACATATATGTTTAAAGTATAGAAGTGTAAGAGTATAAAAAAGTGATTTTAAAAATGGGATAAAATTTGTGATATATATAGTGTTTTAGAAATAGGGTTTTTTAATATAAATAAGCGTTGGGAAACAACTCATTCCATCCACCACACCTGAGTTCCACAACTCTGACAACCTATTCAACCCAAGTATTCAGTACACTTGCGATGGTGTACTCGGGCTACTCGACCTTACTCGCGTAAACCTGGCCACGTCCGGGGTAGTCCACCCCTTCCACCATATGGGTATGTTTGGTATGTGTTTAATAGAATGAACTAGAAAATAGAATGGACGAAATAATAGAATCCACAAAGAAATGAAATGGATTATTATCATTCCATTAACTTGCTTGGTTACCATGCGGAATGGAATGATTTGTTACTTTGTGTTGTTTGGTAGGCATGAAAAAATGAAGGAATAAATCGGTGGTGAGTGGTAGCGGTGGTGGGTGGGTGGGTGGTGGTGGTGGGTGGTGATGGCGGCGGTGTTCGGTGATGGGTGGTGCTGGTGGTAAATGGTGAAAGAGGGAATGGATTGTAAAAAAACTGGGGAAGCGGATGTAATGAATTTGTGGTGTTTAGAGGGAATGAGAATCCTAGTATAATAGGGGATTTCATTCCATTGATCAACCACCAAACACCTTTGTTTTTAATTCCCTCACAATGGTCTATTACATTCCGACTTATTCCTACATACCAAACATTACCTAAAGGAAGTAGATATGGGAGATGTTGAAGACGAAAACACCTTCTTCCTTATAGTTTATAGCTATGATGGTTTTTAAGTTTATATTTTTCCTCACATTAATAATACTATTAGGGTGTTAGGGGTACTCTAAAATGAACAAAGTGCACCTAAATGAAGCCACCAATTAGGGAATATCACCTCATTTTTACCAAAATAAACCCAAATTGAAAGGGGCATTTCAAGTCTTCCATCTACCCAAGTTTTCCATTCTGATTTTCACCATTCAAGTTTTTCATCTTGATTCCCATCATGAGTTATTTGCGATGGTGTTCCCACCCAACTCGATGAACAAGCCATCCTGAGAACGCTCCCTTCACCTGTATTAACTTTTATTTATGGTTTTTTAAGGTTTCAAAATTTGATGAGGTCTTGTAATCAGAGCCGACTAGGAAGGGAGCGGGGAGGGCGACGGCCAAGGGTCCAATCTATCTTGGCCCTGAATGTTTCTAATTTTTGTATATATATAATCATATATTTAAAAAAAGAAATGAAAAATATATATACCTAATTAAACACTTAAACCTATTAACATTTTATTTATTTTAACTCATTAAACACTAAAACTCTTTACCCTTTTATTCATCAACACACATTACTAAAGTTTAAGTCTATTTAAAATTGGCCTAATGAGGGCCTAGTTTTTCCACTCCATATTTTTATCGAAAATTCTCGAATCAACCTTGCTCATAATTCACGCACTAAGTTGGCTCGAAAAAAAAAAAAAAAAAAAAAAAAAAACTAAACAAAACCTTGGCCACTTATAATTTTTTATTGTGAAATCTTGAGTTACTACATAATAATGTGATTCACTTTTACTAGAATAAGGTGATTAATTCTTAAGTTGTTCATCATTCATCAATAATATGTCTACACCTTAACTAGTATGATAAAAAAATATACGAGACAACAACCTTTTTTAGAGGGTTATTGGATTTTATTACTCTTAACTATTGGGTATTAGTTGCTGCCACTTACAACTATCACTTTGACTCCCATCACAACACTTTGTGTGTTATGTAACTCCGGTTGAGTGGTCTTTGGCAATAACACAAGTCAGACACTAAGAAATGTTCACCTGCAAAGTGACACAATCCAGAAAGTGTTAAGTTGAAAGTGGTGGGAGTCAAAGTGACAGTTAAGAGTGACAGCGGCCAATACTCAATAGTTGAGAGTGATAAAATCCAATAACCCTTTATAGATGATAAAAAAACAAGTTAAAAAAATTAAATGTAACAACCAAGATCTCGTATCATCTTAGGTTGTTTTATGGGTCGGGACTTCCAATATCAGCTTAGAAGGTCAACCATCCAGGTATTACGTCGTGTTGAAACAATGTTTATGATATCTGAGATCTGGCATTCTATATATACACTCAGCATTTCTCATGTCTAGGCCTGGTGTAGAATTTGTCTACATTGTTAGTTCAAATGAGAACTAAATAAAAAATTTAGTGCTACGGCAAGACTCTAGTGTTTTGTCACATAAGGGCGAAATCAAAAGCGGGCCATCACAATAATACATCACATTTGTGTTGTAAAATATAAGATTATATGGTAAAACATGCGTTTATAACTTATTAATACTAGAAGGTGAAAAAAAACTTATCGTACCCATCAACAAAGTACCAAACCCGCGTTGCGTACAAAGAACCAACACAAAATATAATAAATTAAAAACACCTCAAATATTTCTTTAAAAATTGCATCTTTTGATTCTTTTCAAAGGGGAAGTGATCTTTTGCCCTTTAACAGATGGATTTATGAAGGTAGCATGCACTAAATACAATTCAAACCAAACTTATTGATGCTTTCATTTATTATATAAAGCAAAAGTAAAAAAGAAAAAAAGAAAACAAAACAAACACAAAAAATTAAAATTATATATAGACACATAGACATGCCAAACTCTCTACTTCACATACATTCATTACTCATCTTCTGTTTCTTCTCCAACCCAACAACCCAGACCCTGATCTTAAACAGTTAAACTGGTTCAAGACTAGCAACTGGTTGGTGGCCGGCTCGAACCGTGGGCTCAAATGAGGCCATTTTGTTTATTAGTGTTGGTTTTGGTGTTACAAGAAGCAAATTGTTCTCAAAAGCAACAGAAGCTTTATGATTTCAAAACAAAGCTTCACCAGCATTCATCTCTCTCGTTTCAGATTTCATCTTCTTCCGATCTTGTTAAGGTACATTTTTTAATGCATTAGGTACACCTACACTGTTAGCCAGAGGGGTCAAAAGGGTCCACAAACCACCGTATCTCAGTGAGGGGCTGTTCGTTTATCTCTTAATGAAACTTTTAATGGTTCAGATTTCTTACTGGTTCAGACTGTTTGTTTCACGAGCAGATGTCTGAATGGTTCAGACATTTGCCTCTAAACGGTTAAGGATTATACTGGCTCTTAATTTTTTAGATCTCTTACTTACTGGTTTAACACTCAACTTGTTAAACTTTTAAAATATAAAATGTCGAGTGTTTGTTAACAAAAACATGCGTCAGACCCGTAATTGCAACTAGTAAACTAGAAGCTAAGAACCTTATAACGACTTTCTGACCGAAAAGTTTTGGTTCCGTCACTAAATATTCATTTATGAATTATACGACAGAGTTCGGGAAGGGTGTTTTACCCAATCGGGTATGGAGCAGACCCGAGTGGTGTGCAGGATAGCACGGCGGCGGTTATGGATGCGGTGAGCGACGCTTGTGCGGTCGGAAACGGGCAGCAGTTGCTGCCCGGAGTCAACGATTTGGGTGGCGCTATTGTTGACCTTCAAGGTGGCAGCTTCAGGGTCTCTAAACCCATTGTTATTCCTCCGAATTCCGGCAATCTAGTGGTATTTTACTAAATTAGCCCTTCTTGTTTTTTAACTGACGTGTCATGTTAACTTAATTTTGTGTCTACTTTTGTAAATATGGAGTCAGTAGTACAATCGGATGTTAATGCACGTCACGTGCATAAAAGTTCACTCGTTCGAAATATGGACACCTGTTAAAATTAGGCTGATAGATTAAGTGATAAACCATTTATCAAAAAGGACTTATATTATTTTTTTTACAAGTTTGACAATATATTTTAGTTTAACTATTATTTAAACCAATAACTTGATGTAAATTTGATTATTTACATATTAAAATTGAGTAAAAAATAGTTTATTTCTCTGTATTTTTTTGTTTTATCTCATCTATCTAAATATAAAAATGTGGTAAATATGCATATGCATGTACTTATTAACACATGAATTAAACATGTTCTCGTAGTTATCAAAATATTACTGGTTTTAGATAAACGCATGTATATGAACCATGATTGCAAAAGGCGCTAACGCTTCCTAGTCGGATTTAAGAGTATTCGGGGAATACTCGGCCTAGCTGAGAGTACTTGTGGAGTATTCGGCTTATACGGAGAGTACTCGCACCTCGGCAAATTATAGCAAGTACTAGGGGAATACCCAATCTTTGAGACCTTGTTTTACAAACATGATATGAACCATTACTGAATAAAGGGATATATACATATTTGTTTATAAAAAGTCAAGTTTAAAAAATGTATAAACCATTAACAAATAAAAATCTATAGTGAATCTTTGAAATGGCCTTTATATATAATTATTTTGTGATTATGCAAAGTAACATACCGGATGAGTTGATGCGGTTGAACGGTCAGGGTTATGTCACTTTTTGCCCACCTGGCCAGGTTGTAAAAAGTAATTTAAATAACTTAAAAAGAATTTAATAATTTAAAACCATACATGTGTTAATGTCTAATGTAAAATAGTTAACCATATAGTAAAAAGTTATATAAGCCGGTTGATGAAAGAAAAGTTATTATGTTGCACAATCTTTTATGGAGATTTGCATGCGTCATTAAAATGGTGTAAATGCTAAATAGGTCTTGGATTTTTCCAAGAGAATGGTAATGTGGGGAATGATAAAGGCGTCGAGTCCCATGTTAATAAACTGTACCTCCACTTTTTACGCGTTTTCCATCGTACATTTATCATGAGTCATCACTCTTTTTAGTTTTTTACACTTATGTTACTTGAATAAATAAATTAATTAAAAGTATAAAAGTTCAAGAACCGTATAATACATTTTTGTATAAAGTTTTGTTGATTTGACAAGAGAGGAAAAAAATGAGACAGGTTGTTACAGACGTGTTACGCTAATTTTCTATTTATTCTTGTTTTTACACTATAAAAACAAACTTTTAAAAGACAAGTTTTGTAAAAGAAGTTTTGTAAATAAACTCACCTTATTTGATAAGTTTTTACTACTTTCACCCAATCTCACCCACAAATAACTTTTGAAAAAAAAAATCATTTATTTTCTTATTTACAAACTAGACACGAATGTGAAATTACCACGGTTGGAGAACTCGCTAGTCGCTAGTCGGCCGGTGAGGTGGGGACTAGCGACTACTCGGGATTAATCGGATCAGGTTTTTTATATGTAATTTTCAGTTTTATGTATACATATACACATTTTTATAGGTAAATATTTTAATTAGCTAGATTTTAACTTTTACTCAACTCATTTTTTTAATCATACAAGATTAAGATTAATTGTTAAAATTCACATGGTTTGGTTGGAAATTGGCCGGAATTTAGAGGTTTTGGCCGGAATGTACATGTTTTTTGCCGGAATCTGACTGGAATCGTCGATTTTTGGCTGGCCGGCTAGGTCCGACTAGGCCCACTAGGCCCGACTAGCGATTAATGGATTGATTAACGAAAAATTACTCAGTTACTGGCCAACTAGTGATTAATCGCCGACTAGCCGCCGTCTAGTCGTGATTACTAAAGTTGATGATATAAATTAAACATAGAATAAGAACATTCATGTCCTTTTCTCAAAAATCAATTTATCTCTAAATTATATATAAAAGTCTAACAAATATGTCCTTTTCTCAAAAATCAATTTATCTCTAAATTATATATAAAAGTCTAACAAAAGCGCCTGATCTACCCCCACAATCTAAAGAGAAAAGTGATATAATAAGTATTTTTAAGCAAGAAAAACAGTGAGAGGTTTTAAAATAATAAACAATTTTTTAGAGAAAAATGTGTTTTGTAGTTAAATCATATAGATAGAGAAGAAGAATGGAACGTGAATGCTCTAAGAAACTTTAGTAAAATAGTTTAACACGCTTTAATTAGTTCAAATTGCCTATGCAACTTTTACTCGGTTGACATCTAACACGCTTAAACGTTATAGATACAAGGTGGTACATTGCGAGCATCTAACACATTTCCACCGGATGGCTATCTTATCGAACTACACTCGCCAAGTTCCTTAAAATCTTCTAAAACCACTGCCAACAAGTCAAACGACACACTCTCCGACATGAAAACAAGAAACGAACCAATATACTACGAAGACATCACCTTTCGCGACATCCTTTTCGATTCAAGTAACATAGGCGGAGGCCTTAGAGTGGTTGACTCAGCCCGAACTCGAGTCAACAACTGTTTTTTCCTACATTTTGTCACCGAGGGAATTCTAGTCGAAAGAGGCCACGAAACGTTCATATCTAGTTGCTTCATGGGCGAGATCCCCACCATCGGTGGTGACCAACACGAGCGGGATTTCATGGGGACCGCCATTGATCTCGCTAGCAATGACAATGCGGTCACAGATGTGGTCATCTTCTCAGCCGCCATTGGGATGGTGTTAAGGGGTCAGGCTAACATGATCACCGGGGTACATTGCTACAACAAAGCTACATTTTTCGGTGGGATCGGGATTTTAATCAAAACAGGACAAATCCGAATCGATAACTCTTATATGGACTACAACTCGATAGTTATCGAAGACCCTTCACAAGTTCACATTACTAACGGGTTTTTTCTAGGAGGAGGTAACATTGTTTTAAAGTCGGTTAATGGTCGCATATCGGGCCTCAACATTATTAATAACATGTTCACTGGTGACTCGAGAAGTGTCGTGGAACTAGACGGGGAGTTCACAAGCATTGATCAAGTTGTTATCGATCAAAACAACGTGAAAGGCGGGATGAGGATGAAATCTACGGTTGGGAAGTTGGCGGTGACCGGAAGCGGGACCGTGTGGATGGCGGACTTCTCGCCGGTGTTGATTTTTCCGGACAGAATAAGTCATGTTCAATACTCGGTTTATAATAGTGCATTGAGAATAAATGGGATGGGAGGACATGCGGTTACAAATGTAAGTGGGAACATTGTTGTGGTTGAAACAGAAAAACAAATGAATGGGACTGTTTGGTTTTTGGTTGATCAGAATCCATGATGTTTAGGGCTTTATTTTTCTTTTATTATTTTTTAACCAAATGTATAAATGATTGTTAAGTTTTACATTGTTTGTGGTTGTAACAATGGATTTTATTGAATGCATGATGTGTGGTTAACCTACAATTTCTTTTAAAGAGTTTTGTTTACATAAAGATGATCTGTCATTAGACTTAGAAAGATACATCACTTATGGAGACACGCACCATACTACTAGACTAGACCATAGGTCATGGGACGGTGCTAAACTACAATCTTTTTATTTGGTTTGAAACTTATCTGAGCAGACTCACTAAAAATATTTTTCTTTAAAAGTTTGTTTTCGATTTGGAAAATTAGGTTTGATTGATAGAATGGCTACATTGATCTCCTCTCATTCATAACCTTCAATATATATAAAAGTGTGTAATCTCCTATTTTGGTGGAGAGATTTACATAATCAATCTAATATACACATTCCTATTATATATTCTATTACACCCCCGTAGTCGAAATTGGAGGTGGTCGAATGTTGAGACTGGATTGGAAGTCGTCAAACAGAACCCGTAGGAGACCTTTGGTGAAAATGTTAGCTATCTGGTAACGAGAGGGGACATGCAAAACACGAACAAATCCACGCTGAACAAGTTCATGAACAAAGTGAATATCCAATTCGATATGTTTGGTGCGTTGATGTTGGACATATTACCCGAGAGATAAACTGCACTAATGTTGTCACAAAATACCAAACTGGCCTTAGTCATCGGTTGATGGAGATCTAATAAAAGATTACGAATCTAGCAAAGTTCTGCCACAACGTTAGCAACACCACGATATTCACCTTCAGCTCTTGAACGTGATACTACGGCTTGTCATTTTGAGGACTAGGACAGAAGGTTTGAGGCAAGGTACACACAGTATCTAGATATAGAATCGCGAGTGTCAGGACAACCCACCCAATCCGCATCAGTATATGCTCTAAGAGAGAAATATGTAGAAGAGCCCAATGTAAGACCAAACGATGAGGTTCCTTGTAAGTACCGAATAATATGCTTTAAAGCATTCCAATGATCCACTCGTGGTGAATCATGTGCATACAGACCTATTGGACTGCGTAGCTTATGTCTGGTCGAGTAAAGGTAAGATACTGTAGCACTCCTGCCAAGCTACGATACTGTGTAGGGTTATCGAACATTGAACTGGATAAGGCACTAAGCTTCGGTTTTGAATCAACTGGCATTCTAACTGGGTTACACGAGTGCATACCGGCCCGTTCGATAATGTCTTTAGTGTATGCCTGCTGTGAAAGAAACATTGAATTGCCAGTGCGAACAACTTCAATACCCAAGAAGTGACTAAGGGGACCAAGGTCTTTCATGGCAAACTCGTCTCCTAAGAGTCACATCAGTTGAACCCGTAATTTTGTACTAGATGTGGTAAGTATGATATATCGACGTAAATGAGAAGATAAGCTGCACCAGTTCCCCGATTGTATGTAAAAAGAGAATTGTCACATTTACTTTGTTGAAAACCAACATAGAGGACAAAGTCTGTAAATCGTCGATACCACGCGCGAGGTACCTGCTTTAAACCATATAAATATTTGTTGAGACGACACACATAGTCAGGAAACCGTTGATGTCGAAACCCCATAGGTTGGTACATATAAACAGTCTCGGTCAAGTTGCCATGCAAGAAAGCATTGGTAACGTATAGATGATGTATTTCCCAAGGCTGTGATAAGGCAAGTGACAAGACTATAACAACCCTAAACCGACACCCTCGAAATATTTTCGACACCCTAAAAATAAATAAAATATCCCAATATGTCCTAAAATACCCCCCCATACGTAAGAACGGACCCCGAATACCTTTAATATTATTAAAAATAATTAAAAATCAAATTTTTGGGTTTGTCGCGGGGCGCGTAGACCCCTTAGGGATCTTACGCGGGCCGCGAGAGATCGAAAATGTGGCGCAGCCCGGTGCTGCCACGTGGCAGACACACGGCGAGGCTAGTTGATGACCCGAATCACCTAAACCCTACCCGACCTACTACGCGGGCCGCGTAGGCCTTAGCCTACGTTTACGCGGGCCGCGAGAAACTCGAGATGAGGCCCTATATAATGGGAGCTAGGGATATCAGTTTCAGTCGCTCAATTTCTTTTCTTTCTTACGAATTTCCACATAGTAGAAGCTATACTCGGGTATAATACCCCCTAAATAACGAGATTCTGCTCCGGTGTAAGTATCATAACCCCTGGATACATATTAGATACTCTGCCCGATTGATCTAGGCTTCCGTAACGCCTGTCGTGGTTCTGCCCGACGTAGTCGTTGGAATGCCATCCCGGGGAGGGTATTACTAATGTTAAAATGGGTTATTATACTAACACGCGTGCATTTGTGTAATGTATAGATTATTTCAAGAAAATCCTTACTGAAAACCTAAGACAACAATGTGAGTAATCTCCTTTTTGCAAACTGTTTTTACAAAACCTCACTTAATTAATTATATATTAAGCAGTTATTGAGTATTTGTAAGGATACAATTATCGTCGGTATGTTGGGATTTTGTATACAAAATTTGTTATTGGAGGGGTAACATTTCCACAAGTCGGGTCTGACAATACCATGAGTGGTAATTGATATGACTTGGAAACAAATGTAATTGCGAGACCGCCCTCAATACTGTACAATGATTTTTATTTAAACTTGATTGAACTGGGATTCACTCACCAGTATTTCCCACTGACAAAAATGTTTTTAAACGCGTTTCAGGTAACAAAATGTGAAAGCCAAATGTAAGCCAGCTGGACAGCACTGAAGGCTTGGAAAAGTGGCAAAAAAGTTACCTAAAATAAATTAGATGTTTTTATCAAATAAAATAGGATTTATTCCTATGAAAATGTGTGTACTTAAAACTTGGGTTTTATCCCATGTGTTTAATATTATAAAAGTCTGGTATTTTACTCTGATAAAATATTTCCTAACTACGGTCCTGATGAAATTTCTGCTGCCAAATTAGACAAAAACAAGATACCACCGAAACTGGCCTCGCCCGCCCATTCCCGGGTAGCAAGGGGATGGGGGTTGTGACAAAGACAGTTTGTATGGTTGCCGGTTTGACATCCGGGCTAAAAGTCTTCCCACAATCAACGCCAATTTGTTGATTACTGTCGTCATAAACTAGACGTGCTTTGTAGCGTTCCAACAAACCATCTGACCTGTATTTATGACGTAATAAGCACAAACTACGCAAAACATTCATATATGGTTATTTAGGTACCAATTCCCATGTCTTATTTTTAATAAGGGCATTATACTCGATGGTAATAGCATCATACCTGTTATGGGCTATTTTTTTTTAGCATATATCCTGACTAATATTCTGACTTTGATTGTTTATTTGTGATCAGGATACCGGATCAGGATATTGGTAACATCCTGGTACGATATCCTGGTATTAACTGAATTAATCACGTGCAGATTAGGAGGTGTATGTCTCCAACGTTCAAGAAGACTTCTTCCCCCCTAAGACTCGGGCAAATCAGTTAGATTAAAGACGTTGAACCCGAAAGACCAGGACTGCAACGTTCACTTGGGGAATATTCGAAGCATCCCGGTTTATTAGGATAGTTAGTTGTTTTCGTTTAATTATAAATAGTATGATCGGATCAAATTAAGGCACCCACTCTCTTTCGCACACTTTGCTCTTTAGCTACTAGCAATCAATACACACAAACACTTGTACTCAGATTACGTTGTAACACTTAGTTGATCCGCATCATATCCTGCACTGTATCCTGATATTTGACGTAATAGAAGAACAAGGAAGCTGCGATTGTCAGCTCCCGAGGTTTTGTGCCGGCGATCTAGATTGATCAAGGGCTTTTCTCGTACATCCTGTGTCATCCCTTTACCTTTTAGCTCATTATTTGATCATAAATACAGCTCTACATCCTGAGCCGTATCCTGAACCTGTTTTTGCAAACAACTTAACTTGAATATTTTCAACACACGTTTCTAGCACACTACCTCACTTAACTAATTTGATCACTTAATTACTTCGGTAATTTTTGACCAAAACAATTTGGCGCCCACCGTGGGGCAAGTGGTGCTATTTTTACTAAAATCTTTTGCAAAATCATTGCATGGGTTTCTATTTTCCAAACTTTTTGCTACACTATTTACAATGGCCTTGAGATCAAACATGAGCTCTTCCACCGTGTCTGCCACAACCTCTGCAACAATTGGTTCGGTGCTTCCACCACCTCCTCCGAGATCTCAAGCTTCTTCCCAAGGAACCGAAATTCACGTGGCTCGAGATGTTATCCCCGCTCGCAATATACAGGGATCTGGTCCTGTTTTAGCTTCTAATGAGGAAATTCTAAATTTGTTTGGTAGTGTACAGGAACAGATGAGGCAGCAACAGGAAACTAATCAGATGCTGATGAGAGAGATACGACTCTTGAAGTCTGGTCCGAGTCGGCCTGCTGAAGATACTGTCATTCCCTTGCAACCCAGGGCTTTGAACTTCAGTTCTGCGGTTTATACTGAGGATACCGGGGGAAAATTGTGCCTAGCCATTCCCAGAATCATACTCCTGAGATACCTTCCTCAGTAAGAGTATCAACTGTGAGAAGCTCAGGATATGCTTCAGGATATGGCCAGAATCCCCAAGCCGGTAATGTATCTAATAATAATAATACTCTTGCCACTAACGTGTTGGATCTTTGCAGGATGCAGGTGTGACATCAGCATTATCTAGGGAGCTTCAGAAGCTAAAGGACATGATATCCAGTGTGCCTGGGGTGGTCCAGCCAATTCCAGAAGTATCCCAGAACAGTCACAGGATATCCCGGTTTGTGCATCCTATCTGTGATGCTGAAATCCCAAAAAGATTTCAGACTCCCAACATGAAGCTCTACGATGAAAGCACGAATCCTGAGGAGCATATCGCCCTGTATAGGGAAAGGATGGAAATCAACCCTATCCCCCCGGATCTCAAGGAAGCATGCCTATGCAAGGGTTTTGGTTCTACCTTAACAGGATTAGCCTTAAAATGGCTTTTAAACGTTCCTCCTCACTCAATTACTTCATTTGCTCACTTGGTTAATTTATTTAATAGTCAATTTTCTTGCAGCCGAAGTTTTGAGAAACTAACCAGTGATCTTTATAGGATAACTCAAGGACCCCAGGAATCCTTGAGGGATTATGTGAATAAGTTTAGCCGGGAATCCTTAGATATCCCGCACCTTGATGTTGCAACAGCTGTGCAGGCTTTCAAGATGGGGTTGCAAAAAGATTCTCAATTTTACCAGGATCTTGTAATGAATCCCTGCAGGAATCTAGATGAAGCTCGTAACAGGGCATAAAGATACATTCGGCTGGAGGATGATAAAAAGATGCAAGAGAGAATGAATTCGTCCACAACCTATGAGTCAACCAACAGGAAATCAGAATCCTCGTATAAACCATATCGCTCAAAGCCATATGGCAGAAATGATAGCAAAAAAGTCAATGCTGTTGAAGACGAGGATCTTGAGGAGTATCCTAAGTTGTCTGAATATTGTTTTTCTGTTAATATACCTGAATTGATGTATGCTATGCAGGGTTTAGGAGACAAAGCCAGGTGGCCTCGGAAGAATCAACAAAAAGCTGATTGGAAGGATAAGTCCAAATGGTGTGCCTTCCACGAGGATTTCGGACATGTCATTGAGGATTGCATCGTTCCAAGGAAAGAAATAAGCTACCTCCTGAGCAAGGGGTATCTAAAGGATCTACTGGGAAGAAAGAAGAATAAAGGACATGATCTTGAGAAGGATCCTAAACGAGCAGCATCACCTCCAGCAGATGCCAAAATAATTAACTTTATTTCAGGAGGATCCGATATTTGCGGGACTTCATATTCCGCAGCCAAGAGACATGCAAAGGAAGCTAAGACAGAAAGAGGAGAAAAGCCGACCAGGATGACGACCCTCACAACTGACAAAGTGATCACTTTTGATAGTGATGATAGGGATACTGTTCAGGATCCTCACCATGATGCTCCAGTAATTACATTATATGTCGCTAACCATTTTGTGCGTAGGATACTGGTAGATAACGGCAGTTCCGTCAACATAATTCAGCTGGAGGCATTGAAAAGAATGAATGTATCCCCGATGGATATTACTTTGAAATCCACTGTGCTTGTCGGTTTCAGTGGAGAAGCCAGGAATACCGTAGGGGAGATAAAATTACCAGTATATGTTGAAGGAGTCAATTCAATACAACGCTTTTGCGTGATGGACTCACTATCCTGCTATAATATTATATTGGGTAGGCCATGGATCCATGATATGAAAGCCGTGCCATCGACTTATCATCAGTGCATCAAGATCCCTACACCTTGGGGAGTTGTCAAAGTGGATAGTGACCAGCAGGAAGTGAAGGAGTGTTACTCATCATCCATGAAATCCTCTACCAAGCCTAATGCAGCATAGCAATTAAAGATGCGGGCCCAGGATATTGTGGAGGCTTCTGAGCAAGATGTAAAGAAAATTATCCTGGATCAGGATAACCCGGATATCTCGGTGCTCGTAGGAACCAATATCCCCCAGGATATTGAAAATCAATTGACTGACTTTTTGAAATGCAGGATGTCGACATTTGCATGGAAACATGAGGATATGGCAGGTATTTCCAAGGATATTATAACACATAAGCTTGGTATTGACAGGTCATTCAAGCCTGTCCAGCAGAAAAGAAGGAAATTTGCTCTGGAACGAAATGTGATCATCCAAGAGGAAGTTGAAAGGCTACTAAAAAGCAAGATGATTAGGGAAGTGAAGTTTCCCAAATGGCTGGCTAATGTGGTTGTGGTGCAAAAGAAAAACGGGAAATGGAGAGTGTGTGTGGATTACACAGACTTGAACAAAGCTTGTCCCAAAGACCCGTTTCCTCTACCTCATATTGATTCAATGGTGGATGCTACTGCTGGCCATGAGATGTTAACCTTCATGGATGCCTCTTCAGGATTTCAGCAGATCCAAATGGAAACCTCCGATCAGGAGGATAATGCTTTTATGACACCAACAGGTATTTATTGTTATACTGCTATGCCTTTTGGTTTAAAAAATGCAGGTGCAACATACCAAAGGCTGGTGAACATGATGTTTAAAGACAAACTGGGGGACACCATGGAAGTATACATCGATGATATGGTAGTAAAATCCAAGAAGGCTGAGGATCACCTTCGGGATATTAAAGGAGCATTCGATATCCTGGACCAGTACAACATGAAATTGAATCCTGCTAAATGCCATTTCGGAGTGGGGGCAGGAAAGTTTCTAGGATATATGGTGACTAAAAGAGGGATAGAAGCAAGCCCGGAGCAGATTAAAGCCATCTTAGATATCAAGTCACCTTTAAATATGAAGGATGTTCAACGATTAACAGGGCGAGTAGTAGCATTAAACAGATTTATCTCAAGATCCTCGGAAAAATGCAAGGAATTTTACGATATCCTGAAGAACAATAAGAAATTCGAATGGGGAGAGAAGCATGAAACAGCCTTGCGGGATTTGAAGCAGTATCTTTCAACAGCACCTCTGTTGATGAAACCTGAGAATGGTGAACCATTATCCCTATATCTCGCAGTATCAGGGAATGCAGTAAGTGCTGTCCTTGTAAAGGATCATGAAGGTCAGCAGTATCCTGTCTATTATGTTAGTAAAAGTTTATTAGATGCTGAAACTAGGTATTCTCACTTAGAAAAGCTGATATTAGCTCTAGTTATGGCTTCGACAAAACTTAGACACTATTTTGAAACACATAGGATTCATGTTAAAACCAACTATCCTGTTAAAAATGTGCTTAGGAAACCCGAGATGTCGGGTAGGATGGCGAAGTTGTCGGTGAAGTTAAGTGCCTATGATCTAGTATATGAACCTAGAAATGCCATAAAGTCTCAGGCTCTAACTGATTTTGTGGCTGATTTCAGTAGTGATATTCAAAATGAAGTAGACCTAGAAGTACAACAGCTAGGAGAAAACTTAGAATCCTGGATATTATATACTGATGGTGCGTCTAATGTAAGAGGTGTAGGTTTGGGTATACTACTAAAATCACCACAGGGGGACATATTACCCCAGGCTATTAGATGTGAGTTTCCTGCCACCAATAATGAAGCAGAATATGAAGTTCTAATTGCAGGATTAGAATTGGCTAAGAGCATGAATATCAAGAGTTTATAAGTATTTGTCGATTCCTTATTAATCACTAATCATTTTAATGGATCTTATGCAGTAAAAGGTGAAAAATTGGCTGAATACCTTGAAATTGTCAAAAAATTAGCAGGATATTTCGATGTTTTCACACTTGAACAGGTACCAAGAGAGGATAATGCTGAAGCTGATGCCTTGGCAAATTTGGGATCATCAGTCAGGATACCAGAAGGGACCCAAATACCAATATTACATATCCTGTATCCTGCGACGGATCCTCAGGATAAGGAAGTAGTGAGTGTTCAGGATCCTCGTGCTGAGTATCCTGAAGAGGATCCTAAATCATGGACGGCTCGAATCATAAGATATCTCAAGAAAGGACACATCCCAAAGGATGAGAATCCTAAGGCCTTTAGGATGAAGGTATCACGATTCACTATTATAAATAATGTTTTATATAAGAAATCTCTTGCAGGCCCATACCTGAGGTGCTTGGAAGATCCCGAAACCAAAGAAGTGCTTCAGGATATACACGAAGGGGATTGTGGTAACCACACTGGGGGCAGGTCGTTATACTCAAAAGTATTAAGAACAGGATATTATTGGCCTACCATGAGGAAAGATGCTGCAGAATATGCTCGAAGGTGTGACGCATGTCAAAGACATAGTAATATACTACATCAGCCTGCTGAACCACTGTAGCGCATCGTTTCCCCTTGGTCATTTATGAAATGGGGAATGGATATAGTAGGAAAATTGCCAAAGGCTCCAGGAGGAAAGGTCTTCATGTTGGCAATGACTTATTATTTCTCTAAGTGGGTTGAAGATGAAGCATTTGTTCAAGTTAGAGATCAAGAAGTGGTATCCTTCATAAAAAGGAATATACTGACTAGGTTTGGTGTACCAGCTGAAATAATTTGTGACAATGGATCTCAATTCATAAGTAAAAGGACTACTGACTTTTGCAAGAGTTGGGGAATCAAAATGATCACATCCACACCAGTACATCCTCAAGCAAATGGACAAGCAGAATCCTCAAACAAGATAATTGTCAGCAACCTGAAAAAAGAGACTGGGAGCTAAAAAAGGAAGATGGGCAGAAGAACTACCCTTTGTTTTATGGGCTGATAGAACAACGGTGATCCTGAAAGAAATGGTAATACCTACAGCAAGATCCAGCCTCCAGGATCCTGAGCAGAATCCTGAAGTCCTATGCCAGGAATTGGATACTATTGATGAGACAAGAGACGCAGTAAGGCTAAGGATGGCAGCATATCAACAAAGGATATCCAAAGCATATAACAAGAATATAAGGACTAGAAGGTTCTAGGTTGGAGATTGGGTATTAAGAAAAGCTTTTCAGAATACTACTAATCCTGCTGATAGAAATCTGGCCCCGAAATGGGAAGGACCCTATGAGATTGAATCAGAATCAGGGAAAGGAGCATACCGACTCAAGAATATGGAGGGGGATATGCTACCAAGATCCTGGAATGCTATACATTTGAAGCTCTATTTCAAGTGAGTTAGGAATTTAATTTCTATCTCAGGATGGTATGAATTCTATCTCTTTTAATATGTTTAATATTATTTACTATTTTGAACCCATTACTGACTTAAGCATCGGAGGGGTGTTAGCCAGGCTAACACCCACCTTAGTTTACAATTGTTTTGCAGTATATGCTTCGGGATATAGCTGCAGGATACACACTCAGGATACTTCAAAAGATTAGAGGATTGGCCCCCTCTCTCACGTTTAAGGGATCTTGATCCCTTCTCAGGTTTAATGGTATTCACCTTTCTCTCGAATTGGGTTTAAACACCCCACCTGGAGCACAAGTTATCCAGGGATAGTTCAAGGTGGCGGGACTAGTTCATGTAAAAGTGACTGACAATTTCGTCATTGTTGGCTATATCCTGGATCCTTAAGGTATATGAGGATTGATCACCCTCTCTCGCGAAAGGGTATTTTCATACTCTCTAACGTTTAAAGGTTTTCACATTTCTAAGTCTTGGAGTTTATACATTCCCGCCTGTAGCGCATGAAAATTTAGGATTTTCCCCAGGATACCTATGGGATTTTCCCCAAGATACTAAGGATTTATCTCCAGAATGTTTTCGGGTTTTACCCAGGTGACACAAGAACTGTCCATGCAGTCAAAGCTTGAATTCAAAAATTTTCTAAGTGTTCGAAGATTTCGTGCACAGGGGACATTTCTCCTAAGGCGATTATGTAAGGCACAAAGAATCAAATTTGGACCTAGTGTACTAAGACTGGGGACACTTAGTGGAAGGAGTTGCAAGAAGGATTGAAATTCGGTACTTAGGTTACACTCTATTCCTGGTATGATCTTTCCTTTGTGAACCTTACATAAGTTGTTTAAATTTTTCAGGCTGATATATCCTGATTAGGATATATTTTCAAAATATGTTCTCGGAATATGATTCAGGATATTTGGTTAGAATATTTGGGATACAATACTTGGATTTAAAAATCAGAGTTGAATTTGTTATCAAAACAAGGTTTATAAATTCTAAGTAAACTACCTTTTTCCTTTAAAAACTTTACTTAAATTGTTTGAGATTTTGAAAAATAAACTATTCTTTGAAGACTTTGTCTAAATTATTTGAATTTTGTAAAGTCCTATTTGACGAAAGTCTTCATAGGATATCGGCTGAGTATTCTGGTCAAGATATTTCAAAGAATAAGGGCACTAATTTTGGGATACTCAAGTTTAAACTAAACTATGCATAACAAAAAATTACAAAGAACAGCAAATAGGTCAAAAGGTGGTATTGTTTAAAATAGACGATACTAGCTGATAACCAAAGGCTTCGTCCTAAAACCTAGGACCCATCCACCTTTGGTTATCAAATTGTTCAAAGGACAAAAAATAAAATTGTTCAAACAAACGTAACTCTCAAATTTAAGGAAAATAAGTTTTAGGAAGCAGCGCCTTCTTCGTTCATGCCATTTTCGACAGTATCTGTCTCAGGATCAGCTTGAACATCCTTCTCAGCACCAGTTGGTTTTTTAACCGCCTTTGAGGATCCTTCAGCTGCGGGTTTAACAGGACTACTGCCGAGACTCCTTAGCTTTGCCTCCCAGGCATTGACATCCCAAGAAGGGCATTCGAAGCCCAATGCCTTGGCTTCGTGGGCCATCTTTAGCCTGGCCTAGAGAAGGGAAGTAACGACGGAACTTTTAAGGCTTTCCCGGTAGCTGATCATATCCCGTTCGTGTTGAGCATGGGCAGCGTCAAGATCGGCTTGGGCCTGGAGAGCGGCTTTGTTGAGGGCGGCCTGGTGTTCTTGGATCATAGCCTTGAATTTGTCCTCGTAATGCCGAGATTTTGCGGCTGCAATCATGCCCTGATCGGAGATGGTAACCACGGCTTTCTTTAACTTGGACTCGAGCGTCTTGTTGAGCCCACCGGATTCTTGATATATATGAACCAGACGTTCGAGACCCTGCAAAATAAGAGAACAGGTATTAGTTTTAATAAACACTTATAACCAGCATGAGGTGCAGGATATAGCTCAAGGATACAAACCTGGTTGAGAAAAGAAGTCATGAATCCGCTTGCCTTAATGAATCCATGATTCTCATAGGGGAATGTATCTGAGATGACAGGTGAATCAGGCTCTTTCCTTTTGCGAGAACTTGAACTCCGAGGCTTAGTAGCTGGCGAAGGCTTGGAAATGATGATGGCCTTGGAGCTGCTGGGCTTGGATGAGGCTGTAGCCTTGGGACTGGGCTCCTTCTTGACCTGGACGTGATCGGAATAACTGTCCAGCTCATCAAGGTCGAAAACCTCAGGGATCTTGGCTGGTGCTGCATAAAGGGAAAAGTCATACATCCTTATTACTCTTCATTATGTTATATTACACTAATCGGTCATTTCCAAAGTAATTCTTACTATACATTTCAGATGATGAGTATTGACTGGAACTTGGGACGTGTGTGGTAAAACTCCTGTCACCTGCCGGTAACTAGTAAACTACTTCGATTCTTTTTTCTGATTCCGCAGTAGGGGGAGCGACTTCCTTAAAGTTCACTGCAAAAAAATCAAATAAGAAGATATTAGCAGAGGATAAAAGTCTAGAAGTATATGGGGATATTCATGATCTTACCGGTGGTTAAGCACTCCACCGGAAGACTAGCACCCTCATAGATGGAGTCTCGTTTGACGAAGAAGAACTTGCATTGCCATCCATCCTCGTTTTTGGTGGCCTTAAGTATAAGGGGTTTGCTGGAAGTTGAAAAGAGCAAGAACCAACTGAAACCATGTGATCGGAGGCGGTAAGCAATTGGCATATCCTCGATGCAGAGGTCGGGATAATGGAGGTTTTTTATTTGGTTGAGCACGATCAATACTCTCCAAACCATGGGCATGTTTTGGGCAAAGGAAATACCAGTAGTTCGAAAGAATTGCATCATGAAATCAGGAAATGGATACCGAAGACCTAGCGAAAAAGGGTATGCCGGAAAACAGACCCAATTGGCAGAAGAAACATCTGATCGAATTGTTCGATCGAATGGTCTAAAAATCGTGCCATCGGGGAACGCGCCGGAGGCTCTCAACGCCGCAATGTCTGCGTTATCAAAAGCACAGATCTCCTTCTCGGGATTTTTGAGAAGATTTTGCTGAACGAAGGAGTGTCACACCCCGACCACGTGTAACAACAAAACGTGGCGGAAACGTCGGGGAGTGTTGTAACAGAATCATTGTTTCATAACACATGGAAATTTAAATATTGTTTTATTGATTAAATGAACTCGTTGTTCTATTACAATCACATAAGTACAACTACGATCTTCCAAGTTTTAAAGTTGCTAAGGCACGAGTCCATCCTAAATGTAGCATGTATCAACAATCATCTCAAGACAGCACCTGAAACATGTGTAAAAATAGGTACGTCAGCATAAAAAATGCCTGTGAGATACATAGGTTTTGTGAAAACGGAGTTCATGGCTTATGTTTGAGAAAATGTTTAGTCATGAACTTTGTAAATTTGCTTTGTCTTGTAAATCATTTGAAAAACGATAGGATCAGATGATATGTATAAATAAGAGAATAATGTATGGTTAACTGAATAACCATGTAAAATGGGTTTATATAAGTTAAGTTGTTTGAAAAACAATGTTTTAATAAAACGTTTATGGTATATATAAAATATACCTTGGTTTTAAGAAAGTTGAATAAGTAATATATTAAAATATATTTCAGTTCCAATATTGTTAACCCAAGTGTACTAAATAACGCCACGGTATGTAATGCAATGAAAACACTTATATATAAGAAGTACCAGCGGCGTATCTACCATGTTTTCACCACATTACACTCGTTCCGTTATCTAAACACTAACCAAAACCAAATCGTTTGATAGATAGTATATTAAATATACTTTAGTTGTTCAAAATAATAGTTTTCAGTAGTATATTACAAGTATACCTTGGATTTATAAATAACACGTTAAACCATGTTTTAGTTTTGTAACTAACATATCAGTATATGCTTTGGATGTGATAAATAACATATTAAACTATGTTTTAGTTATGTAAGTAACATATCACAATATGCTTTGGATGATTACAAAATATATGTTGGTTCTGTACAATACCACACATGAGAGTATATCAAACTATACTTTTTGGGAGTATATCAAAATATACTTTAAAGGTGCGATTTAAGAATTCATTCAGACCTGGTGCATCAAACTACACCTTTGAGACTATAAGGATACCACAAAGGAAATCCCTATTTGGATGGAGAAACAAATTGGTTTCAGACATTCCATGACAACAGGAATGGGGTGTCTAGTCCTATAGCGCTATATCATACTACCAATCGGTCTGGTGAAGAAAATAAGTACTATTCCAACAATTACTTTTGTAATCTTTGAGAAATCAGTGTTTAAACCATAGATAGTCATTTAGTTTGTCAAAAGATAAATACTAACATGTATAATCAATTATACTTTGAAATCATGAAAATAACAGATAGGTACACATGCTTCACCCCAAAACAGTTTGGAAAACAGTAAAAGAGGGGTTCAATGTACTCACCTGAGATTGCTTTGAATTCCTTGTATAATAACCAGGTAATGCTAAAGATCACGGGATATCAAACGGCACCTAATAGGTAGCTATGTTAATATACCGGATCAAATCAGACGGATCGGATAGTACGCGGGTTCGTAAACCAAACGAGTATGGAGACTCGTGTATTATGGTTTAACAAAGCCTACATACTAAAATGGAACTTGACCTAAGTGCTTACGGTCCATCACGACCCGTTTAGGTAGCTTATGCTACCCTAACGCGTCGTTTGCGTAGAACGCGTATGGAACGCCTAACATTGCGACCACAAGGTATAACCTCGGAAGGTTATAGCTATGGTCACCTAATATGTTTGGTCGGATCCTAAAGATCGACCAAAAGGGTCGGGTTCGAAAGTATAAGCGATGGTTTAAATCGCTTACCTTACGACCCTATATAAGCACTAAACTAAAAGTGACGAGCTAAGCATCTTAGAACATGCTTAACTAAGTTTAGAAACAGGTTTGGCATCAAAACAAACGGCTTTGATGCCCACGAGTAGTTTGGTTACAAAATACGCAAGAATGCGCATTTTGGCCGAAACTACGACTCGTCACTGAGCCTAGATAACGTGGTAATCAGTAGGTATGGTCACTATGGACCATAACCATCGTGATCACGCTCACGTTATGAAGTTCCATGAACTTCACATTTGACCAAAAGCTGGTCAATGCAGAAAGTCAACAAAACGTTGACTTTCGGACTCGAAAAGCGAATAAAAGAACGAAAGAAGACTTACGGAGGGTCCCCGAGTGCTAATCAAGATCAAATAGCTCAGGTATGGAACAACGGTTCCAACTTAGAGCCTTAAGATCTGATTTTGTGATTTTTACACTAAAGGGGGGGGGGGTATTTATAGGAAAAGTGGAACCGTTAGGATCGTTTTATCGAATATCGTGCCTTGATCTCGTGCGTACATGTGTCCAGGGGTTAAATACACTGAACTTGGCCCTTGGCCCTTCATTTGGGTGAAAAGGCATCGCCCCTTGATTGAACGAAAGGCCAGATTCTGCATTAAATGCAAAATCTTCTGTCAGACATCCTTACGCGGCCCGCCTACATATTTGGGCTAACCTTACGCGGGCCGCCTGGCCCCTCTGATCTGCACCACTTGCAGAATTTACATATTTGGCCCCTGTTGCGTTTTTAAGCCATTTCCAGCCCTTTCAAGACCTGTAAAGCCATCTTTAAGGCCCTAAAATGATGCCTAAACATTGTGGACATGAAACATGCCCAAAAATATGTCGGATGTCGGTTCGTTTGGCCGTACGATCGCGATGTTCGCTTAATTACGACGGAATGCGCATAAGCGCGAAAGACGATCCAAATGACGCGACAAATGGATTTTTCTCATGCCAAACACTAAGGCATAATATAAGGATGCTTACATAAATTTTTGGATGTCCGGATGTATTCAGAACGTGAGTTATGCGCGAAAGTGCAAACTTATGCACTTTTTGACACTTTTAGTCCCTGAATGATCCAAAAGTTTGTTTTAGCATACCAAACCCCTCAAAGCCTATTTCTAAGCTATGTAAAGGATATATATGGTATGTTTAACTTATGGACATGTTCCGGAATGTTCGTTACAGTTCAAATTGGCATACTTTCGCAGTTTGTCAAGTTTAGTCCCTGTAAGCGAATTAACTTGTTTTTTGCCATACCAAAGCCTTCAAAACTTATTTCTAAGTTATGTAAAGGTTATTTAAGGTATGTTAAGTGTATGATGGTCTCCCGGAGTATTTGTCGCATTAAACTGAGTACGTTTATGCACCAGTTTGCGTATAATTCTCCAGAAAGCGTTGTAGAGTATGAAATTGAACAAGAATTGATATGTGCAAAGCATACACATATTTATACAAATCCCAAGTATGAAATACAATATTTCCTTGGTTTGGCATTTGTTTGATGGTTGAAGTGACACAGGTGTCACAGTCTCCCCTACTTTAGGAAATTTCGTCCCGAAATTTATATCTAGAGGAAACTCGTGAGGACAGCTGTGAAGGTTTCGCCTTATAATAGATCCATTGAACCCTTAGGTAAAACCCTGGGCCATGTTAGGATTCTTAGCGAATTTGTTAACCCTCAGAGTGAATTCCTTGAAATAGTAAAACATGAAATTTTGAACTACTGATTGACGAACGTTTCTTATGAAGGCTTATCATAGGAAAACTTGGTGTGTGATTGAGATCAGAATTGGGGGAGTGTAAGAATAAATGACATTGGTCGAGGTCCGAGACTCCCCCCGTATCATTATTCTTGTCACTAGGTCTTAACACATGATGAAACTTCATGTGGTTCCTGTGCACTGAATTCCATAATTATGTAGGCCTCCATAATTACGTAATTCCTTGCACAGTCCGCACAGTCCATTTCATAATCCGTAGGAAAAATTACTTGAATAAATATGAAGCGATTTGACTAGACCACCAAAGGATCCTTTTAATTCGATCAATGAACGATCTTTTTAACTAGATCAACACATGATCTTCTTAACTAGACCGTCGTACGATCTCTTTAAATAGACCGCTTAAGGGATCATTTTTATATCATCACATGATATTTCTAATCAGATTTTCAAAATCAATCTGTTTAAGCAGACCTTTCAAGAGGTCCAATTATAGAATAATACTTTATAACCCGAGGGACTTAACTACACTGTTGAAATCCATTAAGGGTTTAAGATAGTATCTTTGGATATCCCATTATGAATCTCTCGTATGAAGATATGAAAGATTCTATGAGGATTTGGATGGATCACATACAACCACAAAACATGTAAGAAAATACATAAGCACAAATTTAGTTAACTTGATTCTTTATTTTGTTATCCTTAGGTATGGATATTAAGGCACACTAGGAATCCAACCTATGGATTTCATTTGGCACTTTAACGATTTATGAAGATCTATCTATAAAGATAGAGGGATTCTCAATAAGTGTTTGACTTTGTTTCTTAAAAGAAACGAGAGTTTAAGGTTCTTGGGGAGATCACAAGTGATCATAATATGACAGAACCATACGAGTAGTTTGTCTTTGGGTTGACATCATAAAGTTGCATCAAGCATTCACACAAACGCATAAATTTTGCAGAAATAAAAACAACAAATCTTTCTTTATGTAACAACGGAATTGTCTTGAAGTGTCAAAAGATAGCAACTAAGGTAATACAAAACACTAATTGTTCACTGCTGCATCATTGTTCATGTTTGCCTCATTGATGTTGAACACTCGTCCACGCGCTGGAGGTATGTTAACAAGCCTTGGGCAATTGTTCCTGTAGTGGGTAAGGTCACCACAGTTATAACATGACCCTGGAGGGAACCGTGCTTGAACAGCAGCAGGGTTTGCAGCAGCTTGATTTGCATAACGACAAACATTGATCAAATGTCCCAACCGTCCACAGTGGGTACACTTGTGACACTGCTCTTGCTCTAGGTGATGACGGTTGCACTTGTTGCACAAAGGTGCGGTACCAACATAGTTTTGTCTTTTACGAGGTTGTGTTGGCTGGTTTGGTGCAACTTGTTTGTCTTGAGCAGTTACAGCGTAGCTTTGAGAGGCTTTGCGCTTTTTCTTCTTGGACACCTCAGCACTTTCTTCCTTTGGTTCCACATGAGCAGTCTTGTCAGATGGTCTTAAGTCGCCCTTCCGAAACAGCTTGCGCTTCCTGATTTGGGATTCAGTCAGAGTGGCAGCCAATTCAATGGCTTGTCTGACAGTAGTAGGGTTGCTGCCAGTAACGATGTCCTGAACTACGTCAGGAAGCCCATCAATGTATTTCTCAATCGCCTTATCCAGAGGCGTAACCATAGTAGGGCATAACAAGCTCAATTCCTCATAGCGATCAGTATAGGCTCGATGTTCCCCACTGTCTTGCTTTAAATCATCAAATTCCCTTTCTAGAGCCCTAAGCTCATGACGAGGACATAACTCCTTCATCATAAGAGCCCTAAGCTCGGCCCAAGTCTGTGCTAATGCAACCTCTGCACCGCGGTCTCTCATAACCCCGTTCCACCATGTAAGAGCCCTCTTCTAAAACACACTCGAAGAAAACTCAACCTTGCGATTTTCAGGACACTGAACGTGACGGAAAGTATTCTCAATGCTCTCGAACCATTGAAGAAGACCAGTTGCTCCCTCAGAACCATTAAACTTGAGCGGTTTAGCCGAGTTAAAAATATTGAAATTGCATGGAGCATTGTTGTTGTTGATGGCTTGAGTTATTTGAGCATAAAGAATTGGGAAGGCAGCAACCATTTGTTGCGCGATGATTTCCGCCAGTTCGGCATTCGCCATCTGATTGTCGCGTCGAGGAGGCATTCTAAAAGGGGAAACATGAGAGGAAACGAGTGAGAGAATTAGACGAAAAGAATGAGATGAAACAAATCTGATGAAAGCATGGATAGTGGTCATTTGTTTGTTACTACAAAGTAACAAACGACCTCGGTGATTAATCAAAGCAAATAGGCCAAAAATAATGTATCGCGAAGACATGCTCGCCTATAAGTGGACACTCACCCCAAGAGTTCCCAGGTAAGAGTGACTGGTCCGATTATGTGGATTTGTACGAACACTCTAGCCTTAGACAGAAAACTCAGGGTATAGGCATCCACCCTTCCAGTTTGCATGTGTTCACGTTATTTAGACCAACTTTGACGGGATTTTGAAAATTCAAAGGGGTTCAAAACCCTATAACAGAGGGTTCAAAACCTAGAAATCAATCATCCTAGAACAGATGATTAGTTTCAAAGCGGTTTTGAAATTTATGTTCTTGTTGGGGTCGTCGCCTAAGGATAGGTGACAATATGGTTTTATGACTAAACGCAAGTAAACTCGCGTTAGGGTCCTAGGAAGGTTATAGACTAGGTCAAAGCATTACTAATAACCTAATTCCCTATAACCATGAGCTCTGATACCAACTTTTCTGTCACACCCCGACCACGTGTAACAACAAAACGTGGCGGAAACGTCAGGGAGTGTTGTAACAGAATCATTGTTTCATAACACATGGAAATTTAAATATTGTTTTATTGATTAAATGAACTCGTTGTTCTATTACAATCACATAAGTACAACTACGATCTTCCAAGTTTTAAAGTTGCTAAGGCACGAGTCCATCCTAAATGTAGCATGTATCAACAATCATCTCAAGACAGCACCTGAAACATGTGTAAAAATAGGTACGTCAGCATAAAAAATGCCTGTGAGATACATAGGTTTTGTGAAAACGGAGTTCATGGCTTATGTTTGAGAAAATGTTTAGTCATGAACTTTGTAAATTTGCTTTGTCTTGTAAATCATTTGAAAAACGATAGGATCAGATGATATGTATAAATAAGAGAATAATGTATGGTTAACTGAATAACCATGTAAAATGGGTTTATATAAGTTAAGTTGTTTGAAAAACAATGTTTTAATAAAACGTTTATGGTATATATAAAATATACCTTGGTTTTAAGAAAGTTGAATAAGTAATATATTAAAATATATTTCAGTTCCAATATTGTTAACCCAAGTGTACTAAATAACGCCACGGTATGTAATGCAATGAAAACACTTATATATAAGAAGTACCAGCGGCGTATCTACCATGTTTTCACCACATTACACTCGTTCCGTTATCTAAACACTAACCAAAACCAAATCGTTTGATAGATAGTATATTAAATATACTTTAGTTGTTCAAAATAATAGTTTTTAGTAGTATATTACAAGTATACCTTGGATTTATAAATAACACGTTAAACCATGTTTTAGTTTTGTAACTAACATATCAGTATATGCTTTGGATGTGATAAATAACATATTAAACTATGTTTTAGTTATGTAAGTAACATATCACAATATGCTTTGGATGATTACAAAATATATGTTGGTTCTGTACAATACCACACATGAGAGTATATCAAACTATACTTTTTGGGAGTATATCAAAATATACTTTAAAGGTGCGATTTAAGAATTCATTCAGACCTGGTGCATCAAACTACACCTTTGAGACTATAAGGATACCACAAAGGAAATCCCTATTTGGATGGAGAAACAAATTGGTTTCAGACATTCCATGACAACAGGAATGGGGTGTCTAGTCCTATAGCGCTATATCATACTACCAATCGGTCTGGTGAAGAAAATAAGTACTATTCCAACAATTACTTTTGTAATCTTTGAGAAATCAGTGTTTAAACCATAGATAGTCATTTAGTTTGTCAAAAGATAAATACTAACATGTATAATCAATTATACTTTGAAATCATGAAAATAACAGATAGGTACACATGCTTCACCCCAAAACAGTTTGGAAAACAGTAAAAGAGGGGTTCAATGTACTCACCTGAGATTGCTTTGAATTCCTTGTATAATAACCAGGTAATGCTAAAGATCACGGGATATCAAACGGCACCTAATAGGTAGCTATGTTAATATACCGGATCAAATCGGACGGATCGGATAGTACGCGGGTTCGTAAACCAAACGAGTATGGAGACTCGTGTATTATGGTTTAACAAAGCCTACATACTAAAATGGAACTTGACCTAAGTGCTTACGGTCCATCACGACCCGTTTAGGTAGCTTATGCTACCCTAACGCGTCGTTTGCGTAGAACGCGTATGGAACGCCTAACATTGCGACCACAAGGTATAACCTCGGAAGGTTATAGCTATGGTCACCTAATATGTTTGGTCGGATCCTAAAGATCGACCAAAAGGGTCGGGTTCGAAAGTATAAGCGATGGTTTAAATCGCTTACCTTACGACCCTATATAAGCACTAAACTAAAAGTGACGAGCTAAGCATCTTAGAACATGCTTAACTAAGTTTAGAAACAGGTTTGGCATCAAAACAAACGGCTTTGATGCCCACGAGTAGTTTGGTTACAAAATACGCAAGAATGCGCATTTTGGCCGAAACTACGACTCGTCACTGAGCCTAGATAACGTGGTAATCAGTAGGTATGGTCACTATGGACCATAACCATCGTGATCACGCTCACGTTATGAAGTTCCATGAACTTCACATTTGACCAAAAGCTGGTCAATGCAGAAAGTCAACAAAACGTTGACTTTCGGACTCGAAAAGCGAATAAAAGAACGAAAGAAGACTTACGGAGGGTCCCCGAGTGCTAATCAAGATCAAATAGCTCAGGTATGGAACAACGGTTCCAACTTAGAGCCTTAAGATCTGATTTTGTGATTTTTACACTAAAGGGGGGGGGGGGGGTATTTATAGGAAAAGTGGAACCGTTAGGATCGTTTTATCGAATATCGTGCCTTGATCTCGTGCGTACATGTGTCCAGGGGTTAAATACACTGAACTTGGCCCTTGGCCCTTCATTTGGGTGAAAAGGCATCGCCCCTTGATCGAATGAAAGGCCAGATTCTGCATAAAATGCAAAATCTTCTGTCAGACATCCTTACGCGGCCCGCCTACATATTTGGGCAAACCTTACGCGGGCCGCCTGGCCCCTCTGATCTGCACCACTTGCAGAATTTACATATTTGGCCCATGTTGCGTTTTTAAGCCATTTCCAGCCCTTTCAAGACCTGTAATGTCACACCCTGGCTTTGCGGAAGCGTGGTTAATTTGGTGCGACTTCTTAATACCATAGCTTAACCATAACAAGCTATATGAATTTAAAATCATGCAAAGTCATCCATTGAAAATAAAATTGTCAAACATTGTCTAAATGGGTAAACACCCAACAACCATTACTTGTCTTAAACAGTACAACCACTACCATAATGCAACATAAATAAACATGGTTCAGGGGCTATGGCTTGTCCAGGAAAGAGCCATAAGCCTTGAACCCGGATGACTCTGAATCTAAATGCAGCGGGAAATCCTGCTAAACCGTGCCAGATCCTTAATTCCCTGAAATACATGTAAGTTGAAAAATCAACAATAATGTTGAGCGAGTTCATGCGAAAATGAGTAAATAAACCTTTATCTTTATCAAAAATCCTGGTATGTAGCAAATAAGGAAACAAAAGAGATCACCAATGGGTTGCAAGTCCACTGATATGTGTGAAGTGCAAGTAGGGATGACTCAAACCTAGCGGATTTATGCGTCGGGCACTAAGTCACCCCGAGGTCCGTTCAGCTGGACCTGGGGCTGGGCTCGCTACACCCAGATAGATCTACCGCTCCTGTCCCTCGGTCCTCAACGAGGATTAATGGCCTCAAGTTTCTGCCTACCCACTCACATGATCTAAGTAATAACCCTCCTTATGCTAACCATACCATGTATAACATATCCATAATCATTGTAACATGTATTTCACCCCCGCAGTTTATAAAACTGAAAACAGTTAAGAGAAAAGGGGGACATGAACTCACAGTGAACGCGTCACAAAATCAAGCAATCCAATATCCAAGTGCTGTGCAACGACCTACATGTGCTAATTCTATTAGACGGATGGCCGTGCTTTAGCTTCATAGATTATATTTTTGGGAAACAGTTAGTCAACCGTTTCGTATATATATTTGATACGCAATCTCCTTCCCAAGGATGGGGGAATTAAATACATGTATACTTATATTATTTTATTAAGTCCCACTTAATATATTTTATTTCTTATTCCAAAATATATTCATTTTTCTCAAAAATAATATATTTCCTTTTTCTCATAATATTTTCCCAAAATAATATATTGACAACATACGCGCTCATGAATACTTCCGAATAAAGCGTAAGTTACGTTTTGGTGATTAAATGGTAATAGAAATTACCGTTGTAACTTATATGTTTGCCGTGAAGGCGTTTGTATTATTTCGGACTTGACACGGTTAGTAAATATTATTTTTACTCTAAAAATAATATTTATATATCTTCACAAAATAATCATAAACAGTGAGGTGACAAAATATATTTACCGAATAAATATTTATCACTTTTGGTTTTGTGAAAATCCCACCTCCGATTATTTATAAATAAAGTTGTGGCGAAATATATTTTTGAAAACATGTCAAAGTAGTCTAACACTTGTAAATAATTCTAAGTGTTAGATTTTTAGAAAATTTCGCCAGAGTTTCCCCTGTAACTGGAGGTGGCCACGCTTTCAAGCGTATCATTTTCTTTTACAAATCATCTCAACAATTTATCAAATCAACCGAATCAATTTTCAACACTTCAAATAGAAGACTAGTATGTAAAACCGCGTCATTTCATGAACTTGTAGTTTTTACAAAAACTACGATGTAGATCTCGTTATTTTTAGTGGATCTATTTATAACATAGCTTAGTCTTGCAAAAACCTCGTTTTTAGAACAACTTACTTCTTACAACTTCCCGACAATTTTGTAAAAATTGTTATTTTGTCGGATCTTTCATTCTACAAGTGTTTCTACACTTGTAGTTTATAAAAATCATATTTGT
This sequence comes from Helianthus annuus, assembly GCF_002127325.2. Classification (NCBI taxonomy): domain Eukaryota; kingdom Viridiplantae; phylum Streptophyta; class Magnoliopsida; order Asterales; family Asteraceae; genus Helianthus; species Helianthus annuus. The sequence continues at coordinate 104,652,913 of NC_035446.2, forward strand.
TAACACTTTATCTATTTTTACAAAAACATGATTTTCTCGACACCCGGTCCTACGAATATACCACTTGTACATACGTAGATCGGCTTGTTTTAAATACTATTTTTCATGTTAAAACATTTTTACACAAGTTCATGTTTCCCGTGTGGTGGAGTTTCACCTTTTAACCCTTGTACCAAAGAAACCAGTGTATGTCAAGATACGTGATCCTAACAAAGTCGGGTTAAACGATGATGAGAGCCACCACATCATAGATCGGGCCATAAAAACCAACATATTTAAATACTACGACATTTACACGCGTTTTGAGCTTTTATCCAACGATATTCACGTTTTAGCAAACTTTAAAGTTCCATTAAGCGGGTTACCGACATTCAACCGACAAATATCTTTTTAACCACTTTAGACATGACCAAAAATGAGTTTTAAACGTTATACCTCTAGCTCGGGGCTAGGGAAGAAACTAGTCGAAAACTGCGTGGATAATAGCAAACGGTAGAGGTCCTCCGCGTTCCGTTTGTTCCGAGCTCCGTTGTACGTAACCACCAACACTTGTATATGCTTGGAATGTCAAGACTTGAACCGAAAAACGGATGTGGGGGTGGTGGTGATCTCGGCCGAGAGGAGGGAGAGGGAGAGGGAGAGAGAGTGAAGGTGAGGTGTGTGTGTTTGTGTGTGTGAGAGGTGAGGGTATAAATAGAGAAAGTCGTCTCGATCCTCGTGCAATCCAATTAAATATTCAAAAGCGTACTCTCCTTGGCCCCACTAGTTGGCCGATTCCATTGAGTTGTAACGGTACTCGGTTCGTTTTCAATCGTTCAGTTACGGTTCAGTTTGGTTAAGTGCGTTACTTTAAGGTACTAACCTCGTTAGTTGTTTAATGCATTAGATAGCGGGTGTTAGGGTAATCAGGGGCCCTAACTGGCTCAGAAAAATACCAATATTAATTTTGGCAATATTTTTATGTTCCGGGTATTGTCCGGTTGTTCGGTCGGATAGTAATCCGTTAAAGTGCTTAAGATATCCGTTAAGCGTCATAAATAATATTTTTAGCGACACAATTTATTCTGCAAAGTGTCGGGAATAATTCCTCATATTTTGGCACTTTATTAATTAGCTAGAAGCTAGTGTGTTGATAAAAGTGCTGTGTTTCGTGCTTAAAGTTCGTTTTAGGCACATCCAAATCTCTATATCTTATCCCTAGAGACGAAATCATACAACCCTTGTATCCCTACACACACTATGGGTGTAGTAAAAATATTCTGGCTCATTCAGGCCTTTAGAGGCAGTGTTTGCCTGATGCCGGCTATATCAGCATGTTCACTGTGTATCCGTTTAGTGCTACTGTGCTTTTGTGCATCATGTTTGTCACTAAGGTTCAGTAAATAAGTAGTGTAGTGACAGGAATATCAAAGTATGATGCAGATATGTACAAGTATCAACACTCAAGTAGCAGTTTATCAGCAAACTCAGTAAGGCACAGTAATTAGGCAACAATTAATAATTAATTAAGTCGTACGGATACCTGGTTTTGTGAGGGTTGTCACATTCTCCCCCCGTTAAATAAATTTCGTCCCGAAATTTAGGTTCTGCTTGAAGAAGCAGGGTTCTTAGGAAACAGGTGGGGGTATTTCTCTTTCATTCGGTCTTCACGCTCCCAGGTGAATTCAGGACCATGTCTAGCATTCCAGCGAACTTTGACGAGCTTGACACTGCTCCGGCGGGTCTTGTTAACTTTCCAATCCGTGACCTCAACAGGTTCTTCAACGAAGTGGAGCGTGTCGTCAATATGAATCTCGTCGGTAGGAATGGCAACGTTAACTTGAGTTGGACTCCTCTTAAGATTGGATACATGAAATGTATCGTGAACGTTATTCAGCTCGGCAGGTAGATCTAACTTGTATGCTACTGTTCCAATTTTCTTCAAAACCTTAAAAGGACCAATGTAGCGTGGATTCAACTTCCCACGCTTCCCAAAGCGTGCTACACCCTTCCAGGGTGATACTTTCAACAAAACCATATCCCCAACCTCAAACTCTTGAGGTTTCCTTTTCAGATCTGCATAGGTCTTCTGGCGATCACGAGCCGCGCTAATGCGATCTCGGATTTGCGCGATCTTATCTGTAGTTTCCTGAACTACATCGGGACCTACCAATTGTCTATCACCTGCGTCAGACCAACAGAGCGGCGACCTGCACTTGCGCCCATATAAAGCTTCGAATGGCGCGGCACCAATACTGGTGTGGTAGCTGTTGTTGTATGAAAACTCAACCAGGGGTAAATGCTTATCCCAGCTACCGCCTAAATCCATCACACATGCTCTCAGCATGTCTTCCAATGTCTGAATCGTCCGCTCACTTTGGCCGTCGGTCTGTGGGTGAAACGCGGTGCTCATATTCAGCTTCGAGCCAAAAGCTTCCTGGAAGGATTGCCATATCCTCGATACGAACCTTCCATCTCTATCAGAAATAATCGAGAGAGGTACTCCATGGCGAGTGACAATCTCTCTCATGTAAATTTCAGCCAATTTACTTGTATGATCCTTCTCGCGGATAGGCAAGAAGTGTGCTGACTTCGTCAAGCGATCCACTATCACCCAGATAGTGTCATGGCCCTTAGGCGTTCTTGGCAACTTCGTAATGAAATCCATGGATATTTCTTCCCACTTCCATTGGGGAATTTTTGGTTGTTGCAGAAGTCCCGAAGGCTTCTGGTATTCTGCCTTAACCTTAGCGCAAGTCAAACATTGGCTCACATAAATAGCAACATCGCCTTTCATCCTAGGCCACCAATAATAATCCTTAAGATCTTGGTACATCTTATCCGCTCCCGGGTGGATAGAGTACCGTGACTTGTGAGCTTCATCAAAAATAACTTCTCTTAAATCACCAAACAAAGGAACCCAAATCCTTTTCTCAAAACATAACGTTCCTTCCTTGTTTGGAACCAATATCTTCTCCATCCCACGGAGATATTCTTTCTCAAGGTTTCCCTCCTTGAGAGCTTCTTTTTGCGCTGCTCGAATGCGTGAGGAAAGATCGGTTTGGATAATCATTTCCATAGCCCTAACCCTTATGGGCTTGATTCTCTCCTTGCGACTTAGGGCATCGGCGACCACATTCGCCTTCCCCGGATGATACTTGATCTCGCAGTCGTAATCGTTCAGCAACTCAACCCATCGCCTTTGCCTCATATTCAACTCCTTCTGGTTGAATATATGCTGGAGGCTTTTGTGATCTGTAAAGATCGTACACTTCGTACCGTAAAGGTAGTGTCTCCAAATCTTCAAAGCAAAAACCACTGCGCCTAGCTCCAAATCATGCGTGGTATAGTTCTTTTCGTGCACCTTCAGTTGGCGTGATGCGTAGGCGATAACCTTTTGACGTTGCATCAACACACAACCCAATCCTTGACGCGAAGCGTCGCAGTATACCACAAAATCGTCGGTACCTTCCGGTAGAGCTAAGATTGGCGCGTTGCAAAGCTTATCCTTTAACAACTGAAATGCTTCATCCTGTTTGATTCCCCAATCAAACTTTTTATCCTTTTGCGTGAGGAGCGTCAATGGTTGAGCGATCTTTGAAAAATCCTCAATAAATCTTCGATAATAGCCAGCCAAACCCAAGAATTGCCGGATCTCGGTTGGCGTCCTTGGCGCTTCCCAATTCTTGATCGCCTCGATCTTGGTTGGATCCACATGAATTCCACTTTCATTTACCACGTGCCCAAGGAATTGCACGTCTCTCAGCCAAAACTCACACTTAGAAAATTTAGCATACAACTGCTCCTTCTTCAGTAGCTCTAAGATAGCTCTGAGGTGTTGCTCGTGTTCTGCCTTCGTCTTTGAGTAGATCAAGATGTCGTCGATGAACACAATCACGAACTTATCCAGGTACGGCTTACAAACTCGGTTCATCAAATCCATGAACACTGCAGGTGCGTTTGTTAAACCAAACGGCATGACAAGGAACTCGTAGTGCCCATAACGAGTTCTGAAGGCTGTCTTCGGGATACTTTCCTCCTGTATCCGGAGCTGATGATATCCAGATCGAAGATCGATCTTGGAGTAGAAACTTGAACCTTGAAGTTGGTCAAACAGATCATCAATCCTTGGCAAAGGATACCTATTCTTGATCGTCAGCTTGTTCAATTCTCTGTAGTCAATGCACATACGGAAACTACCATCCTTCTTCTTGACAAACAAAACTGGAGCTCCCCAAGGCGAGAAGCTTGGTCGAATAAAACCCTTATCCAACAACTCTTGAAGTTGTGTTGACAGTTCTTGCATCTCAGATGGAGCAAGTCTGTAGGGTGCCTTAGCCACAGGCGCAGCGCCCGGAACTAAGTCGATGCGAAATTCCACTTGCCTCTGAGGCGGCAAGCCAGGCAAGTCTTCTGGAAAGACTTCCGGATACTCCCTTACGACAGGGATGTCTTCGATCTTCGGCTCAGCAGCCTTTTTATCCACGATGTGTGCTAGAAAAGCAACACATCCTTTCTTCAGACACTTTCTTGCTTTCAGACAGCTGATAATCCGCAACGGCGTCTCACGCTTCTCTCCATGAACAACAATGGTCTCACCATCGTCGGTCGAAATACGGATAATCTTCTCGTGACAAACAATCTCTGCTTTGTTACTTGCTAACCAATCCATCCCTACTACCACGTCGAAGCTTCCCAACTGGACTGGTAGTAGATCGAGAGCAAACTCACGCTCTCCTAACTCGATTACGCAACCTCTAATCACTTCATTGGCTTCTACTAACTTCCCATTAGCTAGCTCGATCGAATAAGGAATATCTAACTTACTAGCGGCTAAACCAAGCATGTTCTTAAATTCTAGCGATACGAAGCTATAATCGGCACCAGTATCAAACAAAACAGACGCATAGCGTTGGTTTACAGGGAACGTACCAGTAACAACATTGGGATCCTGGCGCGCTTCCCTGGCCTCCATGTTGAAAACTCTTCCACGAGCTTGGGTCAATTCCGGGCAGTTCCTCTTGAAGTGCCCTTGATCTCCACAATTAAAACATCCGGGCCTCTGCCCGTTTCCACCATTGTTCCCAGCTTGGTGGTTTCCCTGGTTTCGGTTCACGGTGCCTGCTTGGTTAGCACGGTTTCCATCTCCACCCTGATTTCCTTGTGGGCGGTTCCCAGCACCACCACGGTTGTTTCTATTTCCATTTCCTCCCTGACCTCCCCGGCCAGCATTTGCCCAACAAGTCTCCTTCAGGTGGCCAACCTTTCCACATGCTTCACAAACTTTCAACCCACAACGACCGGAGTGATGTTTTTGGCACGAGTTGCACTTGGGCTGTGCACCCATGTATCCCCTGCTCTTCTTTCTACCACCAACTGAATCTTGAGCTGGTGCATTCGATTCTCCCTTCTTAACCACCGTCCCGGTGCTTTGCTTGAAACTCGAAAACTTCCGCTTGCTACCACCAGAGGACTCCACATGAGTCTCCTTTCTCTTGGGTTCAATCTCATCGAACTTGTTTAACCGAATCGCTTCTTCAGTAAGAGCCACACTGAGATCAATGGCCTCTGTGATGGTTGCGGGTTTGGAAGAAGTCACCATACTGATTATCTGAGGAGCCAATCCCCAGATGAAGCGCTCAACCCTCTTAAACTCTGGTGTGACCATATAAGGTACCACGTGAGACAGATCGTGGAATCTCTGAACATATTCCGCTATCTTCGACCCTTCCATCTTTAGGTGCCAAAACTCGGTTTCAAGCTTTTGAATCTCCGCGCGAGAGCAGTACTTCCTTCGCATAAGCTCTTTCAATTCGGCCCAAGACAGGGCGTAGGCGGCAGCTTCGCCTAGAGTTTGCACTTGAAGGTTCCACCAAGATAGGGCTCCATCTAGAAACAGCCCTGAAATGTAAGTGACCTGCTGGTCGATCGCACATTTGCTCATACGGATGGTGGAATCAGTCTTCTCTGCCCAACGAACGAAGGCAACAGCACCGCCCGTGCCGTCGAAGTGTGTGGGCTTACAGTCCAGAAACTGCTTGAAGGTGCACCCATGAGTGGGATTCTGGTTGCCATTGCCGTTGGAGCTACTCCAGCTGGGTCCTCCCTGCGATGCAGCATACTGAGCAATCGCGGCAGCAATGATTCCTTGCAGTTCTTCTTGAGTCGTGGGCATCGGCTGCGGTTGACGTCTTGGTGCCATTTTCTAAAGATGCGTACGTCGATTAGGCCATAGAAGTCATACGTATATAGTAATAGTAATAGCATATAACATCTCATGTTATCAATATATCACACACAACATCCCATGTCCAACATCCCATGTCCAAATATAAAAATAATCAATCAAGTAAATCAGATATGATGAGAATGCGGCGATTGCATATATATCAAGACCATAAGCATAGTAAGTGTGTTAGTACATCCATCAATCACATAGGGGTTACATCACCCTTGTACAAAATACATCATATCAGTGTTACATACAATCAGTACATCACATGTATCAACAAAAATCTGTGTAGTCAAATGGTCTTCAAAAGCTGTGCATAACAATCGCGGCTGTCTCACCGGTGTCTACCCTGGTAACGTCGATGATCTCTAGAATGGTGGTGGTGGTGGAGGATAATGTAGGCGGCGAAAGAGAAGCCAATCCTCCTCCAAGGCCTGCTGGGTGCGGATCACGGATGCAATCTGCTGCTCTAGGATCGAAAGTCGAGCAACAATGTCAGGAGGAAAAGACCGAAATGGCTGAGCAGATGAGGATGACAGACCATGATATGGATAAGGAGGCATCTGAGCTCTCTCGAGCTCCTGCAAACGCTGAGAATGGGAATCATGCTGGTGTACAAATGACATCAAAAGATCCTCTAGGGTATGGCCCAAATGAAATGGGTGGTATGGATCTGTGGGTGGCATGGGTGAGGAAGAGGACCAAAGTAATGGCGTGCTGGTAAGATCGATAGGTGCAACAGAAGATGGGATGGATGCTATCTGAGGCATGACAGGTAATGGCATCGGTACATGGCCAAATGGATGGGCGGAAGAGCCCTCTCCAGGCCCCGCTGGAGGTATGACAGAAGGAATCTGAAACGAGAACTCAGGATGGTGAGCATCAGTGCGGTGAGGAGGAAGCGGCGGAACATCCTCGTCAGCCGGTATCCAACCGTGCTGAGCCTCCTCGTCAGGGGGATCCATGTGCTCTGCAAACAGAGCATGCTCGGGCTCAATAGGTAAGGGATCAACAGGAGCTAAAACAGGATCAACGTGAGCAACAACAGGATCAATATGATCGACATGAGGGTCAACTGGAACGTCAGCGATCGGAGGGTCAACAAGAGGATCAACAACATGGTCAGCATCTAACAAAGGCATATCATCAACAGGAACATCGCCAAGCGGCTGACCCGCTAAAATAGGATCAACAGGAACATCAGCATGCGCCAAACCATGCTCATGTGCGGGATCGAAAGCAGCGGCCTGCTCTGGAGCTACTGCAGGCTCGGGATCGTCAAACGCCATATCGAAGTCAAAGTCCGGATCGATAGGATCAAAAGGGTCGGCAGGGTCAACGGTGTCCTCTACAGGCTGGTCCATGTGAACGAACTCAATATCACGGTCTGGATCAAATCCAGGGGGAAATACAGGATCAGAATCCTCGATATCGTCATGCTCAAAAACAAAGCTCGGCATAGGGGCGGCAGATGACGCCTGGTCAGGATCCGAGTCATGAACGAAAAGCTGCGTGCTCGCCACATGTGATGGAGCAGATGCCACAGACTCAAAGGAGTCTGGAGCTGGAGAATGAACAGGCGAGTCTCCGACAGGAGCACCGGCGATCATCAAAAGACCGCCAGCGGGCAAAAGAGCTGGGTCAGGAACCTCGTCCTCGTATAGCTCGTCATCGAAGAGATCAATATCGTTACCAGCCTCGGCATCAAGCATAAGCTCATAAGCTGGGTAGGATGCAAGAGGAATCGGGGCGGGAATCACAGCGAGAGGAAGATCCGCAGCAGGACCACCAACGATGGGCTCATCGACGCCGTCAGGTAGTGCGAATGGCTGAAAGTCGTCGTCATCTGTACTAGTATAATCCGAGGTGTGCACCTCGTGCTCTGATGACATACTCTCGTCTGACTCCATGGGTCGGGGTCCAGTAGTGTCCGAGTCTCCAGTATCTGAGGTGTCCATGAGTCTGTAATACAATCATAAGTATGTACAAATATTAGTAAATCAGGTAATCACACAAGTTACCACATAATAATCACATATTCCTCCTAGTCCCACTAGCCTCCCAGCCTCCCAGACTGTTCTTCCTAGTCCCACTAGCCTATTTTTCCCAGCCTCCCAGACTGACTCCCTAGTCCCACTAGCAAACATTTCCCAGCCTCCCAGACTGACTCCCTAGTCCCACTAGCAAACATTTCCCAGCCTCCCAGACTGACTCCCTAGTCCCACTAGACAAACTACCTCGATCGATTGGATCGAGCCTCGACCTCCCAGACCGAGCCTCAGCCTCCCAGACTGAGCCTAATAAATTATAAAATATGCTCAACATTTGTTTATAAAAAGTTTTGGATCTGGACTTAAGTGGTATGCAGAAAAACATTTTCGTGAGAGCCCTAGTGATCATAGTCTAGACTCAAAATGAACCCTAGTTCGCTATGATCAGAGCTCTGATACCAAGCTGTCACACCCTGGCTTTGCGGAAGCGTGGTTAATTTGGTGCGACTTCTTAATACCATAGCTTAACCATAACAAGCTATATGAATTTAAAATCATGCAAAGTCATCCATTGAAAATAAAATTGTCAAACATTGTCTAAATGGGTAAACACCCAACAACCATTACTTGTCTTAAACAGTACAACCACTACCATAATGCAACATAAATAAACATGGTTCAGGGGCTATGGCTTGTCCAGGAAAGAGCCATAAGCCTTGAACCCGGATGACTCTGAATCTAAATGCAGCGGGAAATCCTGCTAAACCGTGCCAGATCCTTAATTCCCTGAAATACATGTAAGTTGAAAAATCAACAATAATGTTGAGCGAGTTCATGCGAAAATGAGTAAATAAACCTTTATCTTTATCAAAAATCCTGGTATGTAGCAAATAAGGAAACAAAAGAGATCACCAATGGGTTGCAAGTCCACTGATATGTGTGAAGTGCAAGTAGGGATGACTCAAACCTAGCGGATTTATGCGTCGGGCACTAAGTCACCCCGAGGTCCGTTCAGCTGGACCTGGGGCTGGGCTCGCTACACCCAGATAGATCTACCGCTCCTGTCCCTCGGTCCTCAACGAGGATTAATGGCCTCAAGTTTCTGCCTACCCACTCACATGATCTAAGTAATAACCCTCCTTATGCTAACCATACCATGTATAACATATCCATAATCATTGTAACATGTATTTCACCCCCGCAGTTTATAAAACTGAAAACAGTTAAGAGAAAAGGGGGACATGAACTCACAGTGAACGCGTCACAAAATCAAGCAATCCAATATCCAAGTGCTGTGCAACGACCTACATGTGCTAATTCTATTAGACGGATGGCCGTGCTTTAGCTTCATAGATTATATTTTTGGGAAACAGTTAGTCAACCGTTTCGTATATATATTTGATACGCAATCTCCTTCCCAAGGATGGGGGAATTAAATACATGTATACTTATATTATTTTATTAAGTCCCACTTAATATATTTTATTTCTTATTCCAAAATATATTCATTTTTCTCAAAAATAATATATTTCCTTTTTCTCATAATATTTTCCCAAAATAATATATTGACAACATACGCGCTCATGAATACTTCCGAATAAAGCGTAAGTTACGTTTTGGTGATTAAATGGTAATAGAAATTACCGTTGTAACTTATATGTTTGCCGTGAAGGCGTTTGTATTATTTCGGACTTGACACGGTTAGTAAATATTATTTTTACTCTAAAAATAATATTTATATATCTTCACAAAATAATCATAAACAGTGAGGTGACAAAATATATTTACCGAATAAATATTTATCACTTTTGGTTTTGTGAAAATCCCACCTCCGATTATTTATAAATAAAGTTGTGGCGAAATATATTTTTGAAAACATGTCAAAGTAGTCTAACACTTGTAAATAATTCTAAGTGTTAGATTTTTAGAAAATTTCGCCAGAGTTTCCCCTGTAACTGGAGGTGGCCACGCTTTCAAGCGTATCATTTTCTTTTACAAATCATCTCAACAATTTATCAAATCAACCGAATCAATTTTCAACACTTCAAATAGAAGACTAGTATGTAAAACCGCGTCATTTCATGAACTTGTAGTTTTTACAAAAACTACGATGTAGATCTCGTTATTTTTAGTGGATCTATTTATAACATAGCTTAGTCTTGCAAAAACCTCGTTTTTAGAACAACTTACTTCTTACAACTTCCCGACAATTTTGTAAAAATTGTTATTTTGTCGGATCTTTCATTCTACAAGTGTTTCTACACTTGTAGTTTATAAAAATCATATTTGTTAACACTTTATCTATTTTTACAAAAACATGATTTTCTCGACACCCGGTCCTACGAATATACCACTTGTACATACGTAGATCGGCTTGTTTTAAATACTATTTTTCATGTTAAAACATTTTTACACAAGTTCATGTTTCCCGTGTGGTGGAGTTTCACCTTTTAACCCTTGTACCAAAGAAACCAGTGTATGTCAAGATACGTGATCCTAACAAAGTCGGGTTAAACGATGATGAGAGCCACCACATCATAGATCGGGCCATAAAAACCAACATATTTAAATACTACGACATTTACACGCGTTTTGAGCTTTTATCCAACGATATTCACGTTTTAGCAAACTTTAAAGTTCCATTAAGCGGGTTACCGACATTCAACCGACAAATATCTTTTTAACCACTTTAGACATGACCAAAAATGAGTTTTAAACGTTATACCTCTAGCTCGGGGCTAGGGAAGAAACTAGTCGAAAACTGCGTGGATAATAGCAAACGGTAGAGGTCCTCCGCGTTCCGTTTGTTCCGAGCTCCGTTGTACGTAACCACCAACACTTGTATATGCTTGGAATGTCAAGACTTGAACCGAAAAACGGATGTGGGGGTGGTGGTGATCTCGGCCGAGAGGAGGGAGAGGGAGAGGGAGAGAGAGTGAAGGTGAGGTGTGTGTGTTTGTGTGTGTGAGAGGTGAGGGTATAAATAGAGAAAGTCGTCTCGATCCTCGTGCAATCCAATTAAATATTCAAAAGCGTACTCTCCTTGGCCCCACTAGTTGGCCGATTCCATTGAGTTGTAACGGTACTCGGTTCGTTTTCAATCGTTCAGTTACGGTTCAGTTTGGTTAAGTGCGTTACTTTAAGGTACTAACCTCGTTAGTTGTTTAATGCATTAGATAGCGGGTGTTAGGGTAATCAGGGGCCCTAACTGGCTCAGAAAAATACCAATATTAATTTTGGCAATATTTTTATGTTCCGGGTATTGTCCGGTTGTTCGGTCGGATAGTAATCCGTTAAAGTGCTTAAGATATCCGTTAAGCGTCATAAATAATATTTTTAGCGACACAATTTATTCTGCAAAGTGTCGGGAATAATTCCTCATATTTTGGCACTTTATTAATTAGCTAGAAGCTAGTGTGTTGATAAAAGTGCTGTGTTTCGTGCTTAAAGTTCGTTTTAGGCACATCCAAATCTCTATATCTTATCCCTAGAGACGAAATCATACAACCCTTGTATCCCTACACACACTATGGGTGTAGTAAAAATATTCTGGCTCATTCAGGCCTTTAGAGGCAGTGTTTGCCTGATGCCGGCTATATCAGCATGTTCACTGTGTATCCGTTTAGTGCTACTGTGCTTTTGTGCATCATGTTTGTCACTAAGGTTCAGTAAATAAGTAGTGTAGTGACAGGAATATCAAAGTATGATGCAGATATGTACAAGTATCAACACTCAAGTAGCAGTTTATCAGCAAACTCAGTAAGGCACAGTAATTAGGCAACAATTAATAATTAATTAAGTCGTACGGATACCTGGTTTTGTGAGGGTTGTCACATGTAAAGCCATCTTTAAGGCCCTAAAATGATGCCTAAACATTGTGGACATGAAACATGCCCAAAAATATGTCGGATGTCGGTTCGTTTGGCCGTACGATCGCGATGTTCGCTTAATTACGACGGAATGCGCATAAGCGCGAAAGACGATCCAAATGATGCGACAAATGGATTTTTCTCATGCCAAACACTAAGGCATAATATAAGGATGCTTACATAAATTTTTGGATGTCCGGATGTATTCAGAACGTGAGTTATGCGCGAAAGTGCAAACTTATGCACTTTTTGACACTTTTAGTCCCTGAATGATCCAAAAGTTTGTTTTAGCATACCAAACCCCTCAAAGCCTATTTCTAAGCTATGTAAAGGATATATATGGTATGTTTAACTTATGGACATGTTCCGGAATGTTCGTTACAGTTCAAATTGGCATACTTTCGCAGTTTGTCAAGTTTAGTCCCTGTAAGCGAATTAACTTGTTTTTTGCCATACCAAAGCCTTCAAAACTTATTTCTAAGTTATGTAAAGGTTATTTAAGGTATGTTAAGTGTATGATGGTCTCCCGGAGTATTTGTCGCATTAAACTGAGTACGTTTATGCACCAGTTTGCGTATAATTCTCCAGAAAGCGTTGTAGAGTATGAAATTGAACAAGAATTGATATGTGCAAAGCATACACATATTTATACAAATCCCAAGTATGAAATACAATATTTCCTTGGTTTGGCATTTGTTTGATGGTTGAAGTGACACAGGTGTCACAAGGAGTCCGACGATTCACCGGTTTGGGAATGGACTCTAGTAGCCATTAGAGAAAAAATAATATTAACAAGAAATGAGGAAGGGACAAGTGATTACCTGGAGATTATGTTGATGGTATCTGGTTATCAAACAAGAAGAGAGAAGATATAGGGGCGTAATGGATATCCATCGAGTGAAAAGCGCGTTGGAAGTTACATAGTGCTATCCTGACCGTCGTTTTAATTTAATAACCTCGGTTTGCGAGATAAAGTTTTAAAATATATCCGTTGGATTGGTATAACGACAGATATATTTTGGGGACAATTGTTTTGGGCTATTTTCTGAGCATATATCCTGACTAATATTCTGACTTTGATAGTTTATTTGTGATCAGGATACTGGATCAGGATATTGGTAACATCCTGGTACGATATCCTGGTATTAACTGAATTAATCACGTGCAGATTAGGAGGTGTAAGTCTCCAACATTCAAAAAGACTTCTTCCCCCTAAGACTCGGGCAAATCAGTTAGATTAAAGACGTTGAACCCGAAAGACCAGGACTGCAACGTTCACTTGGGGAATATTCGAAGCATCCCGGTTTATTAGGATAGTTAGTTGTTTTTGTTTAACTATAAATAGTATGATCTGATCAAATTAAGGCACTCACTCTCTTTCGCACACTTTGCTCTCTAGCTACTAGCAATCACTACACACAAACATTTGTACTCAGATTACGTTGTAACACTTAGTTGATCCGCATCATATCCTGCACTGTATCCTGATATTTGAAGTAATAGAAGAACAAGGCAGCTGCGATTGTCAGCTCCCGAGGTTTTGTGCCGGCGATCTAGATTGATCAAGGGCTTTCCTCGTACATCCTGTGTCACCCCTTTACCTTTTTAGCTCATTGTTTGATTATAAATACAGCTCTACATCCTGAGCTGTATCCTGAACCTGTTTTTGCAAATAACTTAACTTGAATATTTTCAACACACGTTTCTAGCACACTACCTCACTTAACTAATTTGATCACTTAATTGCTTCGGTAATTTTTGACCAAAACAATACTGTTTTGGTCAAAAATCACACAAGGATAATGCAACCAAACTCTAAGTAAACGGGGAATGATGCTTGGTTTGTTGAAAAAGTTAAGGATCACTTTGATAAGAAATATGCAAATGACACAAGGATTTATACGAGGAAAAAGCCCTTGATCAATGAATGATCTCCGGCATAAAAAACCTCGGGTGATGGCAACTACCGATCACCAACTTCAATATATGAAAATATGGTTACAACTTCGGATGATAATGAGCTGAGTACAAGGATCACTATCGTAAAGTGTGTCTAAGCGTGTGAGAATTGTGTTGTGTGTCTTCCGAATGGGGAAGAGTGTTATATATACAAGTGTGAGTGGCCTATTTTAGGTAAACAAACTAATAATCAGCTCATTACCCCTTTAGAAATAAAAGTAAATCTAGCCTAAATTATCGCCCTTAAATCATGCCAAGTTTCCATATCCTTCACAACGTTCATCTCTGATTAAGCATATGCCAAAGTTGTAAAGACGCGTCCCTTGATTGTGATGCTAAGAGCGGATCCTGCTAGACATTCCTGCAAAATGACATTAAGTTCAATGAAAGCAACTGTTAGCATGAGGATCCTACGATGGTCCGTGATCCTGATCCTGGAACTCTGCTGTGGATCACTATCTGCCAAAGAAACAAGGATCACTGGTTAGGATCACATGTAAGGATCATGTATTATAAAAATCCAGCCCTAACAATTGCCCCCAAAATATAAGGAGTGATTTTGTAAATAAATGAGTTATATTTTGCTTTGATCTTATCTGCAACGAACGACTCGGATAACTAGCCGTTAAACTCGGACTAGCCGTTGCAACCCTTACGTCACAGACGTGACAATCCTGCAGATCATCATTATAAATAGGAGATAGAGTTAGGATCAATTTGCATTTAAATTCAAGCGCTACTCCCTTTATAATCTCGTCCAAAAGATCGATCAGGTATTCTTCCTCTCTTCTTTCCTTCTCTTTCTCTGTTTTTCTTTCTCTTTTCATTCCACCGCGAATATGTTGCTCCGGAATTCTCCTCACAAGGATCACAAGAAGAATAGCCCTTTGAAAGGTCAAGGGATCATTAAAGACTCTCCCACCGAGAGGTGCTGCTTCACCGATGCTCACATCGATAGGATCCGTCACTGTTTTCCGGCGGATGCTATCTTCAAGTCTTTCACTCCCACTGCTTTAAGCGATTTTGTTTCTGACACATGGGTAGCTTTTCCTGCAACTCCGTTCACCATAGGATATTCGTATCCCTTTCCAGCTTTCACCCAATCTTTCTTTTCCCTGACCGGTATGTCTTATATTCAAGCCATGCCGATGATCTGGAGGGTTTTGTATACACTGGAAAGGATCATTGAGCAAGAAGGGATTGATTTGGGAATGGCGGAGCTGGCTGAGATGTATGATCTCACAACGTTTGGATCCTGTCGATATTTGTTGAAACGGAAAGCTGGGGAGGATCACCCTGTTCTTAAGGTTACCAAAAATGATACGAACTGGAAGCGACGATTCTTCTTTGTTAGGAGGGATACCATCCCTAATGGGGAGGATCTGCCCAAGGAGTGGGCTACTCATGGTAGGATAGAGGATCCTGGAAGGATCACCATCAAACTTGTTCCTTAAGGCGAGGATTACTAATATTCTGTTTTTTGTGCAGCCATATCTGTTGCTCATCTCAAGTTAACTCCTGCTGCAAGAGAGAGAGTTCTAGCCTTCAAAAGGCTTGATCCTGAGACCAGAAGTTTTCAAGTTGCCATTCAAGATTCACAGGAAGTATCCTCCGCATCTGCCACAATGTCAAGTAAGTATCCTCATTAAAAAGTAGTTCTATGTAGGATTTTTAAATTAGTTGAAGTACTTATCTTATTTTGATTGTGTAGGCGCTGGGAAATCTGTCAAGTCTGCCTCCAAGTTTGGTATTGACGAGCTTGCCAATGTCAAGTCTACAAGGAAGAAGACCCTTGCTGCAAGTCCATCTGCTTCAGCCCCTAAAGCTCCTATTAGGGGTAAGGGAAAGAAGAGAAAGGCTTCTGAGGATCTTCAAGGATTTCCCCTGCTCCGCCAACAGTTTCTTGATTACGTTAACGAAGTAAGGATCACTGCTCCTGCTTGTATATCCTTCTTGTCTGAGGATCACCTAATCCTGAACTTACCCTTTTCCCTTTCTGCAGAAACTCGCTGAAATAGAAACATATATTGGCCACGTTGAGGATCAAGACCGCCAAATTGCCGACCTCCAACAGATGGGTGTGCTGAAGGATCTCAAGATTGCTGATCTTGAGAAGGAGCTCCGGGCCACCAAGGATAAAGCTGCCAGGATGCTGATCAATTTTGATTACGAGAAGCATGACATTACCCAGGATGCCAAGGTCTCTGCTGCGATAACCATGTATAAGATCCAGCTGCAGATGGCTGCGGAGGCTCAGGATCCTTCCTTCGACAAAGGCACATGGGACGTGGATGGCTGGAAGGCAAGGCTGGCAGAGTTGGAGGATGATGATGAGGCCGAGGAGATCCCTATGCTTGAAGGTGGTGATGCTGGCAAGGATCAGGGTGGAGAGGCTAGTGGAGCCGGTGGTGATGGAGCAGCAAAGGTTTGAGCTGCAGGATTGGGCGATGATGGATATTTCGAGACTAGGCCGGAGCCCAATTTTTTTAGGTTTGGTAGTGGTTTTTGTGGTTGTGATGTTTGAAACAATTTATGGTCTGTAATTTAAACAATAGTTTTTAGGGTTAAGGATCCTGGATCCTTTGGACAATAGGTAGGATCGCGAATGGTGGAGGGATCCTCTGTTTGGGGGATGAAGCCTTTGTGATCCTGCCGCTTTTAATTACCTGCACCTGCTATGACCGCATAGACAATGGACACCCTTTGCCAACCCATGTGGACGGGCCACGTTTTGCTGGTAGAAACGTGGGTTGGCAATTTTGACAACTTTTGAAAGGGTTTAAAATCTTTTGTTAATAAAATAACTCTAATCTTTCTGGCTTATCTCGTGTTGTTATCCTTTGCTTATCCTTTTATTTTCCAATTATTTTAGAAATATATTTGTTAGAATAACAGAAGTTGAGCAAATCATGTTTAATAAATTTAGGATATGATCCTAGATCAAATATCCTATCATTGAAAATTTTCAAAGCAATTTATTTTAAGGATCATAGGTTTAGTTGCCAAAGTGCAAGGGTTGTTCACAATAATGAGTATAATCAACATAGTCAAGGATCATACCTGAGGATCCAAGTTAGGATCCTAACCTTTAATCAAGATAACCGTGGATGAGATTTTAATGGATAATAAGGATTAAGGATCCTTATTTGTTTAACTTCGAAAACCTGAAAAATGGAACATAACTTGGGACTAAGCCAATGTAAAAGATAAATTAGTAGCTAGGGACATGCCCAAAGGATAACTGGGGACAAGCCCAAAGGATCACTGGGGACAAGCCCAAAGGATAACTGGGGACAAGCCCAAGGATCGTATGTAAACTGGAGTATGGCCCTTACTGGCGACTATCCAAGCTTGGTGACATGAAAATGTCAAAACCTTAGCTAACGTGAAAACGTTAGAAACCTTAGGAACGGATGTATGGTACGTCTACCATTATACGTAGGATCCTAGGTATAGCCAGTACGATGAGGTTGTCAGCCCCGAAAGTGGGTACTGGTCCCAAAGACGTGAACTATACCAGGATCATCGTGCGCTACTGGCGAAAACTGGGGACAAGCCCAAGGATAACTGGGGTTGAACCCAAGGATCTGTGGTGCTTTTGAAGATCTTTAACGATATGCTGAAGATACCTGGACTATCATAACTCAAATGGTCCGTGAGAAGAGGATGAAGGATGCATGATCCTTATCCTTAGGTAAAAATAAGAAAACGGAAAAGTTCTGAGATAAGGACTTTACCAGAGTAAGGACCACTGATATCGCCGGGATCCTTCGAGGATGCTTCCAATGTAAGGATCATATGCTTGGAGGATCCTGTTCACATGAAATATTTTTTTAAGTGAACAGCATTCCAGGCTCTTGGTAACAAATTTCCTTCCATGGTTAGCAATCTGTATGCCCCCTTTCCTGCTTCGGCTTCGATCAAGTAAGGGCCTTCCCACTTTGGTGCTAACTTCCCGTCAGCAGGATTGATAGTGTTTTGGAATGCTTTTCTCAACACCATATCCCCGACTTGGAACTTCCTTATCCTGACATTTTTATTGTAAGCACCAGCCATTCTTTGTTGGTAGCTTGCCATCCTTATCCTAGCCAAATCCCTGATTTCCTCAATAGTATCCAAGTCTTGAGCTAAGATTGCAGCATTCTCTTCAGGATCACGAGTACTTGTTCTAGCAGTTGGAACCACCATTTCTGTTGGGATCACTGCTTCTGCCCCAAATACTAAAGAGAAGGGTGTTTGACCAGTGGCATTCTTGGGAGTTGTTCTATCAGCCCATAGCACATAAGGTAATTCCTTTGCCCATTTCCCCTTCTTGGATCCTAGCTTCTTCTTCAGATTGTTGATGATGATCTTGTTGGATGATTCTGCTTGACCATTGGCTTGTGGATGGACTGGTGTTGATGTTATCATCTTAATTCCCCAACTGTCACAAAAGTTAGTGGTTCTGCTCCCAATGAATTGGGAACCATTATCACATACAATTTCAGAGGGAATGCCAAATCTAGTTATAATGTTTCTTTTAATAAAGGATATAACTTCCTTTTCTCTGACTTGGGCAAAAGCTTCAGCTTCTATCCACTTAGAGAAGTAGTCGGTCATGGCGAGCATAAATACTTTTCCACCGGGTGCTTTAGGGAGCTTGCCAACTATATCCATCCCCCATCTCATGAATGGCCAAGAGGATGGTATTGGATGCAAAAATTCAGCTGGTTGATGAAGGATATTGCTGTGTCTTTGACAAGGATCACACTTCTTAGCATATTCTACAGCATCCCGTTTCATAGTTGGCCAGTAGTATCCTGTTCTAAGGATCCTTGAGAACAATGCCCTGCCCCCAGTATGGTTTCCACAATCTCCTTCATGGAAGTCTCTCAACACTTCTTGAATTTCAGGATCCTCGATACATCTTAAATATGGTCCTGCAAGAGATCGTTTATATAGCATATTATTTAAGATTGTGAATTGAGATACCTTAATCCTGAAAGCTTTAGGATTTTCTCCCATAGGAATCTCCCCATGTTGCAAGTATCTCATGATTGGTGAGATCCATGATCCTGAATAAGATTGAGCTTCTTCACTAGGGATCACTGCAGTATCCTCTTCTATTTCCATGGCCACCTGATTTTCAATAGCAGGAGCCAGGATATGGATGATGGGGATACTTATATCTTCTGGAATCTTCAAGGATGATCCTAGGTTGGCCAATGCATCAGCTTCTGTGTTTTCCTCCCTTGGTACCTGTGTTAAGCTGAAAGAGACAAAAGAGAGTGCCAATTCTTTGACTATCTCTAAATCTTTGGTTAGTTTTTCACCTTTAACAGCATAGGATCCATTAAAGTGATTGGTGATCAATAATGAGTCTACATATACTTTAAGATATTTCACCCCCATATCCTTAGCAATTTATAAACCAGCAATTAAGGCTTCATACTCAGCCTCATTGTTGGTTGCTTGGAACTCACAGGCTATGGAGTGGGGTATTATGTCCCCCTGTGGCGATTTTAGTAGTATGCCTAGCCCTGTGCCTTTGACATTTGAGGATCCATCAGTGTGTAGTATCCAAGGATCCTTGGTCTCATCTAGCTGCTGGACCTCCAATTCTGCTTCCTTTTGTAGATCACTACTGAAATCAGCCACAAAGTCTGCTAGTGCTTGGGATTTAATGGCTGTTCTAGGCTCATATCTTATATCATGGGCACTAAGCTTTACTGCCCACTTAGCCATCCTTCCGGACATCTCTGGTTTCCTGAGGACATTCTTGATTGGAAAATTAGTTCTAACAACAATAGTATGGGTTTCAAAATAATGTCTTAGCTTAGTAGATGCCATAATTAATGCAAGAATAAGTTTTTCAAGGTGTGAATACCTGGATTCGGCATCAAGTAAACTTTTACTTACATAGTAGATAGGATGTTGTGTACCTTCGTGATCCTTAACAAGGACTGCACTTACGGCGGTTGAGGATACCGCCAGGTATAAGGATAACACATCTCCTTTTCCGGGTTTCATTAATGCTGGAGCTGAGGACATATATTCTTTGAGGGCTTGTAAAGCATTCTCGTGCTTTTCAGTCCATTCAAATTTCTTGTTTTTCCTTAGGATATCATAAAATTCTTTACATCTTTCTGAGGATTTTGATATGAACCTGTTTAGAGCTGCTATCCTGCCTGTTAGCCTTTGCACATCCTTAGCATTGGCAGGGGATTTGATATTCACCAATGCTTTGATTTGTTCCGGGCTTGCTTCGATGCCCCTTTGAGTTACCATATATCCTAGAAATTTACCTGCTTTAACACCAAAGTGGCATTTTGAAGGATTAAGCTTCATGTTATAATTATCAAGGATATCAAATGCTTCCTCCAAGTCCCTTAGGTGATCCTCAGCTTTCTTTGACTTGACTACCATATCATCTATGTATACTTCCATAGTTTGTCCTATTTGATCTTTGAACATCATATTCACCAGCCTTTGATATGTTGCACCTGCATTTCTTAGTCCAAAAGGCATGGCAATATAACTATATAAACCGGTTGGGGTCAAAAAGGCTGTATCCTCTTGGTCAGATGGTTCCATCTGAATTTGTTGGAATCCAGATGATGCATCCATAAAGGTCAACAGTTCATGCCCCGCCGTTGCATCCACCATGGAGTCAATGTGGGGTAGTGGGAAAGGATCCTTGGGACATGCCTTACTCAGATCAGTGAAATCGACACATACCCTCCACTTTCCGTTTTTCTTTTGGACAACAACCACATTGGCTAACCATTTTGGATATTTTACCTCTCTGATCATACCTGCTCGAAGTAGTCTCTCTACTTCTTCTTGGATAATGGCATTCCTTTCTGGTGCAAACTTCCTCCTTTTTTGATGGATTGGTTTGATAGACCTGTCAATGCCAAGTTTATGAGTGATAATATCCTTAGATATACCTGTCATATCTTCATGTTTCCATGCAAAGGTAGATTTTCTTCTTTTGAGGAAGGATATTATGTCTTCTTTCATCTTGCCAAGGATCCCTGATCCGATATAGATTTTTGATTCAGGATCACTAGGATCCAAGAGGATTTCGTCCACATCTTGTTCCCTTGCCTCCAAGACATTTCTTGGAGGAATCTGTAATTGCTATTGTTCCCTTGGCTTCGAGGTTGGCTTCATGGATGAGGTATAACAATCCTTAGCCTCCTGCTGATCACTGTCGATCTTGATTATCCCCCATGGGCTAGGGAGTTTCACACATTGATGGTAGGTGGATGGGACTGCTTTCATATCATGTATCCAGGGCCTGCCAAGGATAACATTGCAACAAGATAAACAGTCAATAACACAAATTTTTTGATAATTATGTAATCCTTCCACGTAGATTGGGAGTTTGATGTCCCCCAGAGTTTTCTTCGTTTCTCCACTGAATCCCACAAGCACGGAGGATCTTGGTGTGATGTCTAATTCTGGGATACCCATTTTCTTTAGAACATCAAGCTGGATAATGTTTACTGAGCTTCCTCCGTCGATAAGGATCCTGCGGACAAAATGGTTAGAAATAAAGAGAGTAATAACTAAACTATCATGATGAGGATCCTGGATGTTAATGCGATCATCCTCATCAAACGTTATCGTCTTTCCTTCCGAGACACTTGATGTTCGAATAGGTCTTTCTCCATTATCCATTTTTGCTTCCTTTGCATGCCTTTTGGCTGCCGAGAAGGATGTACCACAAATATCTGATCTTCCGGAAATAAAGTTGATCACTTGTGCATTCGCCGGAGGGGCTGGAGCCTTTTCAGGGATCCTTTCAGGATCCTGAGTCCTTTGCTTTTTTCTTCCCAACAATTCTTTTAGATTCCCCTTGCTTAACAGATATCCAATTTCTTTTCTTAATGCTATGCATTCATCAGTTAGATGCCCGAAATCCTCGTGGTATGCACACCACTTTGACTTGTCTTTAGTCCCGGATGGTTTGTCATTCTTTCTGGGCCATCTGGCTTTTTCTCCTAGATTCTGCATTGCAAGGATTAGTTCATGATTGTCAACAGAAAAACAATATTCAGAAATCGGAGGATAATCCTCATCATCCTCTTCCTGGTCAACAACATGCACGTTCTGGTTGTCATTTCTATGGTAGGATTTGAACTTATTGTTCCTGAAGGAGGATCCTTGCTTCTCCTGTTTTGAGGATCCTACTTGTCTCTCCTGGATCCTCTTGTCATCCTCTAGCCGGATGAACCTGAGTGCCCGAGTTCTTATTTCATCTAAGTTCCTGCACGGTGTCATAACAAGATCATCATAGAACAATGAATCCTTAAGCAGTCCCATTTTGAAGGCCTCAACAGCCGTGGCCATATCCAAGTTGGGAATGTCCAAGGATTCTTTACTGAATTTAGTTATATAATCCCTTAATGATTCATTATGACTTTGAGTTACCCTATATAAATCACTAGTTAATCTTTCAAATTTTCTACTACAAGAGAATTGATTATTGAACAAATTAACTAAATTAGCAAATGAAGTGATAGAGTAAGGGGGAAGACTTAGCAGCCATTTAAGAGCTGATCTAGTAAGGGTGGATCCAAATCCTTTACATAGGCATGCTTCCTTTAACTTTTCTGGGATTGGATTGATCTCCATCCTCTCCATGTATTGTGCTATGTGCTCCTCAGGATCCGTTGTACCATCATACAGCTTCATAGTTGGGATATGGAACCTTTTGGGTACCTCTGCATCACAAATTGGTGGTGCAAAACGAGATACCTTATGGCTTCCATCTGCAATCTCCGGGATAGGCTTGACTACCCCTGGAACACTTGAGATCATATCCTTCAGCTTCTGTAACTCCGTGGCCATAGCATGATTGATACCTGTATCCTGCACGAATCCATGGTTAGTGGTAAGATAATTATTTAAGGTGTTACCTCCCATCGGGTTCAAGTTAGGAACATTGGGTGTGAATCCATATTGCTGGGATTCTGGGATAATGGATGGACCGGTGGAAGCAATGGTCTGCATTGGGATAAAATCTCCTTGATGGACATCTAGGCTTCCTGTTTGCAAATTCTTCAAGGATCCTGGTATCTGTAGGGATTCTTGAATCTGGGATGATCCTGGGACGAAGGAGGATCCTTGAACCTGGGATGATCCCGGAACGAAGGAGGATCCTTGAACCTGGGATGATCCCGGAACGAAGGAGGATCCTTGAACCTGGGATGATCCTGGGACAAAGGAGGATCCTAAGCTCATGAAGGATCCCAAATGCTGGGCGTAGGATCCCGCCGGTTGGAAATATGATCCTGATGCCTGAGTCATTGTTGCTGGGCTGAAATGCACTCCTCTTGATCCACCCATATATTGAATGTCTGGGACCTCTGATGGCTGAGAAGTAATCATTGGAGTATCAAAATTCAAAGATTTGGGCATTAGTGGGGAGTGATCCTCTGCCGTTTTCTTTTGCCTTTTGAGATCTCCGATTTCTCTGAGGATCCTGTCATTAGTTTCATCCTGCTGCTGCATACGATCCCTCATCTGCAAAATCAAAGTAAATATATCACTAGTACTGGGAACAGAAGAAGTTAGAGCAGAAGATGATGGTTTAGAGGAGATAGAAGTTGGTCTCTTCTCAGCATTTTTCTGAGATCCAGCTGGTGGTGGAGGCAAAGGTGGAATGCCAGTAGATGAATTGACTGCCGACATTGCTGTGGATGTATTCTTCAATGATGAAGCCATGTAACTCTTTGAAATGATTTCGAACAGAAAGTTTTCTTATGAATGAAGCACCAATTGCCCCACGGTGGGCGCCAAACTGTTTTGGTCAAAAATCACACAAGGATAATGCAACCAAACTCTAAGTAAACGGGGAATGATGCTTGGTTTGTTGAAAAAGTTAAGGATCACTTTGATAAGAAATATGCAAATGACACAAGGATTTATACGAGGAAAAAGCCCTTGATCAATGAATGATCTCCGGCATAAAAAACCTCGGGTGATGGCAACTACCGATCACCAACTTCAATATATGAAAATATGGTTACAACTTCGGATGATAATGAGCTGAGTACAAGGATCACTATCGTAAAGTGTGTCTAAGCGTGTGAGAATTGTGTTGTGTGTCTTCCGAATGGGGAAGAGTGTTATATATACAAGTGTGAATGGCCTATTTTAGGTAAACAAACTAATAATCAGCTCATTACCCCTTTAGAAATAAAAGTAAATCTAGCCTAAATTATCGCCCTTAAATCATGCCAAGTTTCCATATCCTTCACAACGTTCATCTCTGATTAAGCATATGCCAAAGTTGTAAAGACGCGTCCCTTGATTGTGATGCTAAGAGCGGATCCTGCTAGACATTCCTGCAAAATGACATTAAGTTCAATGAAAGCAACTGTTAGCATGAGGATCCTACGATGGTCCGTGATCCTGATCTTGGAACTCTGCTGTGGATCACTATCTACCAAAGAAACAAGGATCACTGGTTAGGATCACATGTAAGGATCATGTATTATAAAAATCCAGCCCTAACAAATACCATTCCGGAACGGATAAAGAATCTCGTGGGTTTTTAGAATGAGAGCAAGGTCAGAAGAATTTAGATTGAGGAACCGTCGGGGTTTAGTAATACCATCCATCGCACGCATGTGCATGGAGTAGGTATGGGTAGAAGGCGAAGAAGGATGTTGGAGCAGTGAAGATTGAGGAGTTGGTACTTTTAGGTGAAGTTGGGCCAATAGGATGGGGTGGTTGTGATGAGTCATTGAAGGAAGTGGTAGGTGGGGAATGTCGAATGTGAGGCTATAGTTGAGAATGAAGAAATGTGTTTAGGAATTCACAGTTTTGGAGAGTAGATTGAGGTCATATATTGTCATGTATGGAGGTAGGTGATGACTGTCGTAAGGGTCATGCAAAAACCTAATTAAACTAAGTAGATAGCGTAAGTAGGGTATCATATCCACGGGGAATATGTGGTTAGTGTTTAGCTAAAATTATCTAATTAACTACTACTGTTATAGGTGAAATTCTGAGCCTATATCTTAGTCAATATTTTGAGCTATATCCTGACTATATGATATCTGTTCATACCCCGGGTTACACATTCAGGATATTGGTATCATCCTGAATGGTATCATGAGGATCACTAACGAATTGTGTGCAGGAATATGAGTTCGAGATCGCAACGTTCATGAGGAATCTCTCTCCGGAAGACTCGGTCTAAGTAGTTCGAAGAAAGTCGTTGAAGCCGCTTTACTCGGTCTACAACGTTCACAATAGAATATTCGGGAGCATCCCTTATTTATAGGAGTTCTTGTTTGTATTTCGTAACTATAAATAGATGGATAAATCAGATCGAATAGGACACAACACGAACACTCATTGCTCTCACACTTTTCTTTCTCGCAACTTACACTTTCACAACAAACATTGTAACACTTAGCGATCTAATCAATATCCTGCACTGTATCCTGACGTTTAAGCAATAAGAAGAACTAGGCAGCTGCGATTGTCAGCTCCCGAGGTTTTGTGCTGGCGATCTAGATTGATCAAGGACTTTCCTCGTATATCCCATGTCACCTTTTACCTTTTTTTGCTCATTGTTTGATCATACATACAACTCAATATCCTGAGCCGTATCCTGAAACTGTTTTGCAAACCACTTAAATTACACATTTTTGAACACATTCTCTTAGCACACTACCTCACTTAACTAATTTGATCACTTAATTGCTTCGGTAATTTTTGACCAAAACAATTTGGCGCCCACCGTGGGGTAAGTGGTGCTATTTTTTCTAAAAACTTTTGCAAAATCACTACTTGGTTTTGTATTTTCCAAACTGTTTACTACATTGTTTGCAATGGCCACGAGATCAAGCATGAGCTCTTCTACTATGTCTGCTACAACTTCAACAACAATTGGTTCGGTGCTTCCTCCACCTCCTCCGAGGATGCAAGCCTCCTTGCAGCCTCAGGATATTATACCTACTCGGAGTATTCAGGAATCGGCCCCTATTCTGGCCTCTAATGATGAAATTCTGACCTTGTTTGGCAGTGTGCAGGAACAGATGAGGCAGCAGTAGGAGACCAATCGAATAATTTTAAGAGAAATACAACTCTTAAAATCCGGCTCAAGTAGGCCTACTGAGGATATTGTCACTCCCTTGCAGCCCAGGGCTTTGAACTTCAGTTCTGCTGTTTATACTGAGGATAACCGAGGAAATATTGTGCCAAGCCGTACCCAGAATCACACTCCTAAGATACCCTCTTCAGTTAGAATGTCAACTGAGAGAAGCTCAGGATATGCTTCAGGATATGGACAGAATCCTCAGATCGGTAGTGTATGTAGTACTAATAATACACTTGCTACTAACGGAATTGGATCTTTGCAGGATGTAGGTGTGACATCAGCATTGTCTAGGGAACTTCAGAAGCTGAAGGACATGATATCCAGTGTACCTGGGTGGTTAAGCCAATTCCTGAAGTATCGCAGGATAGCCACAGGATATCTCGGTTTGTGCACCCTATTTGTGATGCTGAAATCCCAAAAAGATTCCAGACTCCCAACATGAAGCTTTATGATGGAACCACGGATCCTGAGGAGCATATTGCCCAGTATAGAGAAAGGATGGAAATCAATCCTATCCCCCCAGAACTTAAGGAAGCATGCTTATGCAAAGGCTTCAGTTCAACTTTAACAGGATCGGCCATAAAATGGCTTCTAAATGTTCCACCTCATTCAATTACATCATTTGCTCATTTAGTTAATTTATTTAATAGTCAATTTTCTTGCAGTAGGAGTTTTGAAAAATTAACAAGTGATCTCTACAGGATAACCCAAGGACCTCAAGAATCCCTGAGGGATTATGTGAACAAATTCAGCAGGGAATCCTTGGATATCCCACACCTTGACATTGCTACAGCAGTTCAAGCATTCAAGATGGGGCTACAAAAAGATTCCCTATTTTATCAAGATCTTGTGATGAATCCTTGCAGGAACTTAGATGAAGCTCGGAACAGAGCTTTGAGATATATCAGACTAGAAGATGATAAGAAAATGCAAGAGAGGATGAATGCATCCTCAATATATGAATCAACTAACAGGAAGTCAGAATCCTCATACAAACCATATCGCTCCAAGCCATATGGTAGAAATGACAGCAAGAAAGTGAATGTTATCGAAGACGAGGATCCTGAGGAGTATCCTGATTTATCTGAATACTGTTTTTCTGTTAATATACCTGAATTGATGTATGCTATGCAGGGTTTAGGAGACAAAGCCAGGTGGCCTCGGAAGAATCAACAAAAGGCTGATTGGAAAGACAAGTCCAAGTGGTGTGCCTTCCATGAGGATTTTGGGCATGTTACTGAAGATTGCATTGCTCTGAGAAAAGAAATAAGCTACCTCTTGAGCAAGGGCTATTTTAAGGATCTCATGGGAAGAAAGAAAAACAAGGGTCAGGATACTGAGAAGGATCCTGAACGAGCAGCATCGCCTCCTGCGGATGCCAAGATAATTAACTTTATTTTAGGAGGATCCGACATTTGCGGGACTTCATATTCTGCGGCCAAGAGACATGCAAAAGAGGCTAAAGCCGAAAGAGGGGAAAGACCAACCAGGATGACGACCCTCACGACTGATAAAGTGATCACTTTTGATAGTGATGACAGGGATACTGTCCAAAATCCTCACCATGATGCTCTGGTAATAACATTATATGTGGCTAACCATTTTGTACGCAGGATATTGGTGGACAATGGAAGCTCTGTCAACATAATCCAACTAGAAACATTGAAAAGGATGAATGTATCTCCAATGTATATCACTTCAAAGTCCACTGTGCTCGTTGGCTTTAGTGGGGAAGCCAGGAATATTGTGGGAGAGATTAAATTACCAGTATATGTTGAAGGGGTCAATTCAATACATCGCTTCTATGTGATGGACTCCTTATCCTGCTACAATATCATATTGGGCAGGCCATGGATCCATGATATAAAAGCCGTGCTGTCAACTTATCATCAGTGCATCAAGATCCCTACACCCTGGGGAGTTGTTAAAGTGGATAGTGACCAGCAAGAGGCGAAGGAGTGCTACTCATCCTCCATGAAATCCTCTACCAAGCCTAATGCAGCATAGCAATTAAAGATACGGGCCCAGGATATTGCGGAGGCTTCGGAGCATGATGTGAAGAAAATTCTCCTGAACCAGGATAATCCGGATATCTCGGTGCTCGTGGGAACCAATATCCCTCAGGATATTGAGGACCAATTGACTAACCTTTTGAAATGCATGATGTCAACATTCGCATGGAAGCATGAGGATATGACAGGTATTTCAAAGGATATTATAACACACAAGCTTGGTATTGACAGGTCATACAAGCCTATCCAACAGAAAAGAAGGAAATTTGCTCCAGAACGAAATGCAAATTTTCAGGAAGAAGTAGACAGATTTTTGAAGTAAAAAATGATCAGAGAGGTCAAGTTTCCAAGGTGGCTAGCAAATGTGGTGGTGGTACAGAAGAAAAACGGGAAATGGAGAGTTTGTGTAGATTACACAGACTTAAACAAGGCTTGTCCCAAAGACCCATTTCCTCTTCCTCATATTGACTCAATTGTAGATGCTAACGCCGGCCATGAAATGTTAACCTTCATGGATGCATCCTCAGGATTTCAGCAGATTCAGATGGAACCTTCAGACCAGGAGGATACTGCCTTCATGACACCAACGGGTATTTATTGTTATACTGCTATGCCTTTTGGTTTGAAAAATGCAGGTGCAACGTATTAAAGATTGGTAAACATGATGTTTAAAGACAAACTGGGGGACACTATGGAGGTGTACATCGATGACATGCTAGTAAAATCTAAGAAAGCTGAGGATCATCTTCAGGATATTGAAGCAGCGTTTGATATCCTGGATCAGTACAACATGAAGCTGAATCCTGCTAAGTGCCATTTTGGAGTGGGGGCAGGAAAGTTTCTAGGATATATGGTAACTAAAAGAGGGATAGAAGCGAGCCCAGAACAGATCAAAGCCATCCTAGATATCAAATCACCTTCTAACATGAAGGATGTTCAAAGACTGACAGGACGAGTAGCAACATTAAACAGATTTATCTCAAGATCCTCAGAAAAATTCAAGGAGTTTTATGATATCCTGAAGAAAAATAAGAAGTTTGAATGGGGGGAGAAGCAAGAAGCAGCCCTGCAGGATTTGAAGCAATACCTCTCAACCACACCTCTACTAATGAAGCCTGAGGATGGTGAACCATTATCCCTGTATCTTGCAGTATCAGGGAATGCAGTAAGTGCTGTCCTTGTAAAGGATCATGAAGGTCAGCAGTATCCTGTTTACTATGTTAGTAAAAGTTTATTAAATGCTGAAACTAGATATTCTCATTTAGAAAAGTTGATATTGGCTCTAGTTATGGCATCAACAAAGCTTAGACATTACTTTGAAACACATAGGATTCATGTCAAAACCAATTATCCTGTTAAGAATGTGCTTAGGAAACCTGAGATGTCAGGAAGAATGGCTAAATGGTAAGTAAAGTTAAGTGCCTATGATCTAGTGTACGAACCTAGAAATGCCATAAAATCTCAGGCTTTAGCTGACTTTGTGGCTGATTTCAGTAGTGATATTCAAAATGAAGTAGACCTAGAAGTACAACAACTAGGAGAAACCTTAGAATCCTGGACATTATATACTGATGGTGCATCTAATGTTAGAGGAGTAGGATTGGGTATACTACTAAAATCGCCACAGGGGGACATAATACCCCAGGCTATTAGATGTGAATTTCCTGCCACTAATAATTGTTAGGGGAGGATTCTCTAAAGATCAGTGATCCTCAATTACTGTTAGGCTTAGGGATCCTTAATTCTGTCTGAATTGGTGATCCTCAGAGAGTATTGTAGGATCAGGATCCAGGATCATCATAGTGATCCTTATACTAACAATTGTCTGCTTTGAATATGAAGTTGTTTTGCAGGAGTACGTGCTTGGACCTGGTCTTGGCGATATTCCTGGAGCATATTCTCTCTATATTCCGCACGTGCTTAACCATGGTGAACGTTATGGAGATCGTGGGGAGAGTGCACAAATTGCGGATAGTTAGTTATTTTAGATATTTGCTAAATTTAAAAGGGGATAGCGAGCGAGATTAGAACACTTGGCTATTTTTGGCTAAACACACACACTCGTAACTGCTCTGATTAGCTCTCAACTGTTGGCTCGACGATTACACACTTTATTGCACTTTACACTTTAGTGATCCTTCTAACAAGCTCGCTATCATCCAAAGTTGTAATACATTTTCTGTTCAATTTGAGTTGGTGATCGGTAGTTTCCATCACCCGAGGTTTTTTATGCCGGAGATCAACTCTTGATCAAGGGCTTTTTCCTCGTATAAATCATTGTGTCACTTGTTCATTACATTTCTGAGTGATCCTTAATATTGTTCATTGATTCAAGCAGCACACCTCACATCTAAAGATTTGGTTGCATTATCTCGGCTTGATTTTTGACCAAAACAATTTGGCGCCCACCGTGGGGCAATTGGTGCTTCAATTCTGAAAATTTTGCTTGTTTCGTTCATTTTGGTTCATCACCTTCAACCGCATGGCTTCTCAGGGGAAAACCACCTCAAGTGCAACGCCGACAATTGATTCATCCCAGGGCGTTCCACCTTTGCCTCCACCACCTTCTGGATCCCAGAAGAATGCTGAAAAGAGACCGACTCCAATTTTCTCAAAACCTCCAACTTCTTCTGTATCTTATACTCCTACTACTAGTGACCTCTTTTGTGACACCCCAGGAAAATCAGTAAACGATACAACTTACCTAGCTTCCTCAGTAACCGCATGCTAAATTTTGGGACGAAATTTCTTTTAAGTTGGGGATAATGTGACAACTCGAATTTCCAAGATTCCTATTTCGCATTTATTGCACGTTCATTGTTTGTGTAGTTAATTATTTGCACAATTGATTGCTATGGAATTGTATACGTTTTGATGCAATGAATCGTATTGTGTGATTGTGCATGGTCGTTTGTTAATTGTGATAGACTTGTCAAATATGTGAACTTGGTGGTGAAACTGTGAAATTGTTGTGAGATGGTGTGCTTGTGTAAAATATAATAATTCAGGGTGTATAGAGTAATTAGTGAAAATTTAATTATACTTAACCCTAATCCTTCACTAAACCACACACAAAAATCCAAGCACGTAGTTCACATTCTCTGGCAATCATCACCAAATCATTGGCAAGACATTCATCACTTTTGTTTCCACATTCTCTCTAGAATCATCCAAGGTAAATTGTTAATGATTGATTGTTGTTTTTATTCTTGATTCTTGATTATGTGTTCATGAAAACCCTAGTTCCTTATGTAATATATTCTGTGATTTTGATTTGATTCTGGATAATTGTTATAATGATGATGATGATTAGTTGCATGCTTGATAGATTGTTCTTGTGATGATTGTTGTGGTTAAGTATCGGTTGATTGATTTGATCTTGCACTATGAAATCATGAAATTAGGGTTTTCTAGTCGTAAGAATGTAACTGTTGAATAAAGAAAACGTAACTGCTTCGATTACAGAGAATGAATGATTGAATGTTGTCTGAGTTTTGTGTAATGCAAAGGGTCCGAGTTTTCACTTGTTATGTTGTCTGAGTTTTGTGTAAGACCCTTATGGTCCGAGTTTGGTTAACCACATGATGTCCGATCTTCGAAACAATATAAGCATATGTCCGACTTTTTCTTGAAGTTTATGTCCGAGCTTTAGGGTTTGTCATATGGTCCGAGTTTTGGCCTAGGTTAAGGGTGGTCCGAGTTTGTGACCACACCCCCTTTGTCCGACTTTTACATGAGGATATGGGGTCCGAGCTTTTCAAATAGAGGCTATGTAGTCCGAGTTTCTTGTATAATCACCTAATCTGAGTTTCATATATATATTACTATAGTCTGGCTTTTGTAATATATTACATGATGTCCGACCTTTCTTTATGTAACCAAGGGATGTCCGAGTTTCATGTTTAGGGGCATGGTCCGACTTTTAAACAGGGAACCCCCCCCACACTTGTCTGAGTTTTTACGAAGGGCAAGGCCCTGTCTGATTCTGATGTGTGTTTAATATGAGGCCATGAATGTGTATTAAATAATGATTGAATCTGATAAGATGTGTATGTCACTTTCGTAAGCCGCTAACTCAGTTAAACTTGTTAAGTTTATCAACGCCGAGAATATACGAAGTATGATAACAGTGACAAATATGTTAACCTCCATGTTAGACTGAAATGTGAAAGCAAAGGTGTGATGCATGAATTATGTGAATACGATGAACTGATTAGGTGACGTATGATTCTATATATGATCGTATGATATTGAATACAACTGTATGATCTTGCGTGTATGAATGTGATATCATCCTGTACACAATAAGCACACAAAACACAGTTGCTTGATTTCCAATGACTCGCAAACCCTAATTTGGATGCAAACACTTACATCGTATCATGTGCAATATATCATAGGTCGTGTGTAACGCACTTAGACATTTACTAAACCTTAGAAGCAGTAACATACCGAGCAAACCAAGGTGAGTTCACACCCTTACTAAGGCATGGGATTTCCAGGGTTGGGAATGGGATTGAAGGAATAAGGTTGAATAGATTCATACTGACACTACCACTAGACTACCAAACCAACGTCCTCGGTTGTGCAGGACACATACGTAAACCTACGTATGCTTATACTACTTACTGTCCTCGGTTGTGCAGGACACATGCGTAAGGCCCACATATGCATATGCTTCTTACTGTCCTCGGTTGTGCAGGACCCCTACGTAAAATCTACGTATACTTATACTTACTACTATCCTCGGTTGTGAAGGATACTCACGTAAAACCTACGTGTATTTATACTTACTACTATCCTCGGTTGTGAAGGATACTCACGTAAAACCTATGTGTATTTATACTTACTACTATCCTCGGTTGTGAAGGATACTTACGTAAACCTACGTAAAGCTTGTACGTACTACTGTTCTCGGTTGTGAAGAACACTTATGGTTACGAATAGTCTAGTGGTTATACAACATGGGAAGCCCCCACCAATAGAACGTACTATCGGCCCAGTAGAGCCACATGTTACAAACGAACTTACTATTACGCATTTACTTTCTGTGAACTCGCTCAACTAGTTGTTGATCCTCTGTTACATGCCTTGCAGGTCGTTAGATACATGGAGCTTGCACAGGGAGGAGCAGGTCGTTGTGGAGCATGGATCGTGGATGCCATGTTAAAACATTTAAACATTTGAACTTATGTTACACATTGGATTTTCATACTTATGCTTCCGCTACACTTTGAAACTATGATTATGTTTTGAACACCTATCGTATTGAATGATTGGTTTACATTTATTTTACTTGATATTAATTACATGTTCGATATGATTGGTGGCTTGATCCTGGTCAATCACGCTCCCAAGCGGTGATACTCCGCAGGTGGATTTTGGGGGTGTGACAGATTGGTATCAGAGCCATTGGTTATAGAGAACTTGGTTTTAATATGGGAAAACGTTTTTATTAAATCTAGACTATAACTAGAACAGTGCTCTCAACGATCCACAATGACGCTTCGCTCCACGTGCAAGACTCAACATCCTAGGTAATAAGGTTTATGTTTATTGCCTACATGCTAGAATTGCATAGAACTTTGCTCGTAGTATGCTTAGATTTCATTGCTCACTACTTGTTATTTCTTGGGAACACCTGTGTGCTTACACTCTTCTGTCATCGCACTACTCGCGAACCATTCTCACTTACACTACTTTTACTATGAAGATCATGTCCGGACGTGTGAACATGACTCAAGACCAGTTGACGGCACTTATCAATGAACGAGTAGCTGCGGCACTTGCAGCTGCAAACGCAGGAGGTCAACACGCTCATCAGCCCGTTTGCACTTTCAAGAACTTTATGGATTGTCGTCCTAGCACGTTCAGTGGCACGGAGGGAGCGGTTGGACTCCTCCACTGGTTTGAAAAGCTCGAGTCGGTATTCGAGATGTGTGAATGCCCTGAGGCTCGCAGGGTGAAATATGCCACTGGTACTTTAGAGGGGATCGCTCTAACTTGGTGGAACGCACAAGTGCAGATCTTAGGGTTGGCAGATGCTAACGCCACCCCTTGGAATGATTTCAAGGAACTAATAAAAAGGGAATACTGCACTCGAGAAGACATCCACAAGCTGGAGGATGAGTTTTACCATTTGAAAATGACTGGGTCAGAAATTGAAGCCTATACGAAACGGTCGAATGAACTGGCCATCTTGTGTCCAACCATGGTGGACCCTCCGATCAAGCGTATCGAATTGTACCTCAAGCGTCTAGCCTCAGAGATTCAAAGTTATGTGACATCGGCCAACCTTGCTACTATCCAGGATGTTACTCATCTTGCTCATCGCCTCACAGATCAGGCAGTGGAACAGAACAAGCTGCCTAGACGCATTGGTGCTACTACTACTATTTCTGCTATTCCCAGTGACAACAAGAGAAGGTGGGATGGAACCTTCAGCAAGGGTTCAACTTCAGTTCAGTCTCAGGCACGGCAGCGAAAGATTGATGACTATCAGAGCACTGGTCAGCAATCTTCTGGTAGTCAAGGGTTGTAACATCGTCTTAGCTGGTCAGACCTTCTCCATCGACCTCATACCCATAGTTTTGGGTAGTTTCGATATCGTTATTGGGATGGATTGGTTATCCCAACATCACGCAGAGATCCTATGCAAGGAGAAGATAGTTCGCATTCCTCGTACGGGTAAGGAACCTCTCGAAGTTAAGGGCGACAAGAGTGGTGCTGTGGTTGGCATCATTTCTTTCTTGAAGGCACAAAAATGTTTACGAAAGGGGCACACTTTTATTCTGGCATTAGTTACTGATGCATCAGCAAAGGAAAAGAAATTGGAGGATATTCCAGTTGTACAAGACTTTCCTCAGGTGTTTCCTGAAGATTTACCTGGTTTACCGCCTCATCGTCAAGACGAATTTCAGATCGAGCTCGCTCCAGGAGCAGCACCTATAGCTCGCGCACCGTATCGTTTAGCTCCAACTGAACTGGAAGAACTGTCGTAGCAACTACAAGAGCTCTTGGATAAGGGCTTCACTCGTCCAAGCTCTTCGCCTTGGGGAGCTCCTGTATTATTCGTGAAAAAGAAGGATGGCACTTTCAGGATGTGCATCGATTACCGCGAACTGAACAAGGTCACCGTGAAGAACCGTTATCCTCTTCCAAGCATTGACGACTTATTCGACCAGTTGCAAGGGTCGAGTTACTATTCCAAGATTGATCTAAGGTCAGGGTATCATCAGCTGAGAGTCCGGGACGAGGACGTCTCAAAGACAGCATTCAGAACTCGCTATGGCCATTACGAGTTTCTAGTCATGCCTTTCGGGCTTACGAACGCGCCTGCAGTTTTCATGGATCTTATGAACGGGGTGTGCAAACCCTATCTTGACAAGTTCGTCATTGTCTTCATCGACGGCATTCTGATCTACTCTAAGAGTCAGGAGGAACACAAGCAGCACTTACGACTTATCTTGGAACTTCTTCGAAAGGAACAACTGTACGCCAAGTTTTCAAAATGCGACTTCTGGCTTCGTGAAGTCCACTTTCTAGGCCATGTGGTGAACAGGGATGGGATTCATGTCGATCAATCCAAGGTAGATTCGATCAGGAACTGGCCTGCACCGCGTACACCAACGGAAATACGCCAATTCTTGGGTTTGGCGGGGTATTACAGACGATTCATTAAAGACTTCTCCAGGATCGCACAGCCGCTTACACTACTGACACAGAAGGGTGTCACCTACCGTTGGGGAGATTCCTAGGAAACCGCCTTTCAGTACTTAAAAGATAGACTATGCAGCGCACCTATCCTCTCACTGCCAGAGGGCACGGACGACTTTGTGGTTTATTGTGACGCATCGATACAGGGTTTCGGTTGTGTATTGATGCAACGAGATAAAGTTATTGCCTACGCTCCTCGTCAACTCAAAGTTCATGAACGGAACTACACGACGCACGATTTAGAGCTGGGAGCTGCTGTTTTCGCGCTCAAGATTTGGCGACACTACCTGTACGGTACCAGGTGCACTATTTACACCGATCCCAGGAGTCTCGAGCATATCTTCAAGCAGAAGGAATTGAACATGCGTCAGCGACGATGGGTCGAGCTACTTAATGATTATGAATGCGCTATCAAGTACCATCCAGGCAAAGCCAATGTTGTGGCTGACGCTCTCAGTCGAAAAGACACTCTACCTAGGCGTGTACGAGCTCTGCAGCTCACTATTCAGTCTGATTTTCCTGCACAGATACGAAATGCTCAGGTGGAAGCATTGAAAACAGAAAACGTCAGGGCTGAAGCCTTACGCGGCTCCAGGCAACGATTAGAACAAAAGGAAGACGACGCCTACTATGTAACAGGGCGTATTTGGGTACCACTACATGGCGGTTTACGAGAACTGGTGATGGATGAAGCTCATAAGTCTCGCTACTCGGTACATCCAGGTTCGGATAAAATGTACCACGATATCAGAACTACATACTGGTGGCCTAGCATGAAGGCCCACATTGCAACTTACGTCGGCAAATGTTTGACTTGTGCGAGAGTCAAGACAGAGTACCAGAAACCCTCAGGCCTACTTCAGCAACCCAGGATACCACAGTGGAAATGGGAAGAAATTTCCATGGATTTTGTTACTGGCCTGCCTAGATCCCAGCGTAGGGATGATACTATATGGGTGATCGTAGATCGACTCACAAAGTCTGCTCATTTCTTGGCTATCAAAGAAACGGATAAGTTCTCTACATTAGCAGACATCTACTTGAAAGAAGTTGTTTCGAGGCACGGGGTGCCCACCTCTATTATTTCGGATCGGGACGCACGATTCACTTCAGAACTATGGCAAGCGATGCACAAATCTTTCGGCTCACGGTTAGACATGAGCACAGCGTATCATCCTCAGACGGATGGGCAGTCTGAGCGAATGATCCAAACTCTTGAAGACATGCTTCGGGCATGTGTTATTGATTTCGGCAACGGCTGGGAAAAACACCTCCCTTTGGTGGAGTTCTCATACAATAACAGCTATCACACCAGCATACAAGCCGCTCCATTCGAGGCATTTTACGGGCGTAAATGCCGGTCACCTCTCTGTTGGGCAGAGGTGGGGGATAGTCAGATTACAGGACCAGAAATGGTAGTTGATGCTACTGAACGAATAGCACAAATACGACAACGCATGGCGGCAGCTCGCGACCGCCAGAAAAGTTACACGGATAAGCGTAGGAAGCCATTGGAATATCAGGTCGGGGACCGGGTTTTACTCAAAGTTTCACTCTGGAAGGGTGTGGTTAGATTTGGTAAACGAGGCAAGCTCAATCCACGGTATGTTGGACCATTCGAAATCACTGAAAGAATAGACCAAGTAGCCTATAGACTGAACCTACCAGCTGAACTCGGGGCAGTTCACAACGTATTCCACGTGTCGAATCTGAAGAAGTGCCTGTCAGATGAAACCCTCATAATTCCTTTTAAGGAACTCACTATCGACGAACAGTTGCACTTCGTCGAGGAACCTGCAGAAATCACGGATCGGGATGTTAAGGTCCTCAAACACAAAAGAATCCCTCTTGTCCGAGTTCGTTGGAACTCCAAACGTGGCCCAGAGTACACCTGGGAACGCGAAGACCAGATGACAGAAAAGTACCCCCAGTCATTCGGAACCAATGCAACTACTACTGAGGCTGAAGCTACTACTGCGGAATTTCGGGACGAAATTCCAAATCAACGGGGGGATGATGTGACACCCCAGGAAAATCAGTAAACGATACAACTTACCTAGCTTCCTCAGTAACCGCATGCTAAATTTCGGGACGAAATTTCTTTTAAGTTGGGGATAATGTGACAACTCGAATTTCCAAGATTCCTATTTCGCATTTATTACACGTTCATTGTTTGTGTAGTTAATTATTTGCACAATTGATTGCTATGGAATTGTATACGTTTTGATGCAATGAATCGTATTGTGTGATTGTGCATGGTCGTTTGTTAATTGTGATAGACTTGTCAAATATGTGAACTTGGTGGTGAAACTGTGAAATTGTTGTGAGATGGTGTGCTTGTGTAAAATATAATAATTCAGGGTGTATAGAGTAATTAGTAAAAATTTAATTATACTTCACCCTAATCCTTCACTAAACCACACACAAAAATCCAAGCACGTAGTTCACATTCTCTGGCAATCATCACCAAATCATTGGCAAGACATTCATCACTTTTGTTTCCACATTCTCTCTAGAATCATCCAAGGTAAATTGTTAATGATTGATTGTTGTTTTTATTCTTGATTCTTGATTATTTGTTCATGAAAACCCTAGTTCCTTATGTAATATATTCTGTGATTTTGATTTGATTCTGGATAATTGTGATAATGATGATGATGATTAGTTGCATGCTTGATAGATTGTTCTTGTGATGATTGTTGTGGTTAAGTATCGGTTGATTGATTTGATCTTTGTTAGGGCTGGATTTTTATGACCTATGATCCTTACATGTGATCCTTTTATGTGATCCTTGTTTCTCTGGCAGATAGTGATCCTCAAAAGAATTCCAGGATCAGGATCACGGAGTATCCTAGGGATCCTCATACTAACGATTGTTCTCTTTGGATTTAATGTTGTCTTGCAGGAATTTCGAGAAGGATCCGCTCTTAGCAACGTAAACAAAAGACTCGTCTTTACAACTTTGGCTTAAGCACAATCAAAGATGGACGTTATGGACGATATGGAAACTCAGCATAATTTAAGGGCGATAATTTAGGCTAGATTTACTTCTATTCCTAAAGGGGTAACGAGCTAATAGTTAGGTTATTTACCTAAAATACGACCACTCACACTTGTATAAATAGCACTCTTCCACATGCGGAAGACACAACACACTTCCCTCACGCTTTGACACACGATACTATAGTGATCCTTGTACTTAGCTCGTTACCATCCGAAGTTGTAACCTTTATTTGTTATATTGAAGTTTGGTGATTGGTAGTTTCCATCACCCGAGGTTTTTTATGCCGGAGATCATTCATTGATCAAGGGCTTTTTCCTCGTATAAATCCTTGTGTCACTTGTGCATTTTACATTTAAGTGATCCTTCACTTTGCTCATCATACCAAGCATCATTCCCCGTTTACATAAAGTTTGGTTGCATTATCCTTGTGTGATTTTTGACCAAAACAGTTTGGCGCCCACCGTGGGGCAATTGGTGCTTCATTCATAAGAAAGCTTTTCCGTTGGTGATCATTCCGGAAGTGTTGCATGGCTTCATCATTGAAGAATACTTCCACAGCGATGTCGACAGTCAATTCATCTACTGGCATTCCACCTTTGCCTCCACCACCAGCTGGATCTCAGAAAAATGCTGAGAAGAGACCAACTTCTATCTCCTCTAAACCATCATCTTCTGCTCTAACTTCTTCTGTTCCCAGTACTAGTGATATATTTACTTTGATTTTGCAGATGAGGGATCGTATGCAGCAGCAGGATGAAATTAATGACAGGATCCTCAGAGAAATCGGAGATCTCAAAAGGCAAAAGAAAACGGTAGAGGATCATTCCCCACTGATGCCCAAATCTTTGAATTTTGATACTCCAATGAATACTTCTCAGCCATCAGAGGTCCCAGACATTCAATATATGGGTGGATCAAGAGGAGTGCATTTCGGCTCAGCAGTAGTGACCCAGGCATCAGGATCGTATTTCCAACCGGCAGGATCTTATACTCAACATATGGGATCCTTCATGAACTCAGGATCCTCCTTCGTCCCAGGATTATCCCAGGCTCAAGGATCCCTTCAGATACCAGGATCCTTGAAGAATTTGCAAACAGGAAGTCCAGATGTCCATCAAGGAGATTTTATTCCAATGCAGACCATTGCTTCCACTGGTCCATCCATTATCCCAGAATCCCAGCAATATGGATTCACACCCAATGTTCCTAACTTGAACCCGATGGGAGGTATCACTTTTAATAATTCTCTTACCACTAACCATGGATTCATGCAGGATACAGGTATCAATCATGCTATGGCCAGAGAACTACAAAAACTGAAGGATATGATATCAAGTGTTCCAGGGGTAGTCAAACCTATCCCGGAGATTGCAGATGGAAGCCATAAGGTATCTCGTTTTGCACCACCAATTTGTGATGCTGAGATACCCAA
Organism: Helianthus annuus; assembly: GCF_002127325.2. Lineage (NCBI taxonomy): Eukaryota > Viridiplantae > Streptophyta > Magnoliopsida > Asterales > Asteraceae > Helianthus > Helianthus annuus. The sequence goes on from NC_035446.2 coordinate 104,693,210, forward strand.
AAGGTTCCATATCCCTACTATGAAGCTGTATGATGGTACAACGGATCCTGAGGAACACATAGCACAATACAGGGAGAGGATGGAGATCAATCCAATTCCAGAAAAGTTAAAGGAAGCATGCTTATGCAAAGGATTTGGATCCACTCTTACTGGATCAGCTCTTAAATGGCTGCTAAGTCTTCCCCCTTACTCTATTATTTCATTTGCTAATTTAGTTAATTTATTCAATAATCAATTCTCTTGTAGTAGAAAATTTGAAAGATTGACTAGTGATTTATATAGGGTAACTCAGGGTCATAATGAATCATTAAGGGATTACATAACCAAGTTTAGTAAAGAATCCTTGGATATTCCTAACTTGGATATGGCCACAGCTGTTGAGGCCTTCAAGATGGGATTGCTTAAGGATTCATTGTTCTATGATGATCTTGTTATGACACCATGCAGGAACCTAGATGAAGTAAGAACTCGGGCACTCAGGTTCATCCGGCTAGAGGATGACAAGAGGATCCAGGAGAGACAAGCAGGATCCTCAAAGCAAGAAAAGCAAGGATCCTCTTTCAAAAGCAACAGATTCAAATCCTACAATAGGAATGACAACCAGAACGTGCATGCCATTGACCAAGAAGAGGATGATGAGGATTATCCTCCGATTTCTGAATATTGTTTTTCCGTTGATAATCATGAACTAATCCTTGCAATGCAGAATCTAGGAGAAAAAGCCAGATGGCCCAGAAAAAACGACAAACCAACTGGAACTAAAGACAAATCAAAGTGGTGTGCATACCACGAGGATTTTGGGCATTTAACCGAAGAATGCATCGCATTAAGAAAGGAAATTGGATATCTGCTAAGCAAGGGGCATCTAAAAGAGTTGTTGGGAAGAAAAAAGCAAAGGATCCCTGAGAAAGCTCCAGCTTCTCCGGCAGATGCACAAGTAATCAACTTTATTTCTGGAGGATCAGACATATGTGGTACATCCTTCTCGGCAGCTAAAAGGCATGCAAAAGAAGCTAAAATGGATAATGGAGAAAGACCTATTCGAACATCAAGTGTCTCGGAAGGAAAAGCGATAACCTTTGATGAGGATGATCGCATTAACATCCAGGATCCTCATCATGATAGTCTAGTCATCACTCTCTTTATCTCTAACCATTTTGTCCGCAGGATCCTTATTGACGGAGGAAGCTCAGTAAATATTATCCAACTTGATGTTCTGAAGAAGATGGGTATCCCTGAATCAGATATCACACCAAGATCCTCCGTACTTGTGGGATTCAGTGGCGAAACTAAGAAAACCCTGGGGGACATCAAACTCCCAATTTATGTGGAAGGATTACATAATTATCAAAAATTGTGTTATTGACTGTTTGTCTTGTTGTAATGTTATCCTTGGCAGACCCTGGATACATGATATGAAGGCAGTCCCATCCACCTACCATCAATGTGTGAAGCTCCCTAGCCCATGGGGAATAATCAAGATCGACAGTGATCAGCAGGTGTGACAACTCGTAATTTAGAACCCTTCATGGTATTTTGTTGTAACACGCTTGAACGTTATGTGACTAGTTGACATGTTGGTTTAATGAATGATATAAGTGTACGTTATGTGTTATGATGTGTAATGTATCTACTTTTTGTCGCACAACACAAACTTAGTCATGATAGAAATCCAATCGCACAAGCATTGGGCCGCATACTTGGCCCATAAACCCTCACACAAACCTTCGGCCCAATGTTACCCATATTGCATTCGTGACCTAAGGTGGCCCAGGAATGGGTTCGACCTCTCCCTTTTATACGCATACACCTATGCCTTTAGGGAGTTTGGCTCTCATATATTACAATTACAAAACCCTAAGCTCCTCTCCTCTCCTCTTGCCAACCAGCGGCTGCCTCCTGTCCCTCGAAGCTCTCTTTGCTTCATTATCCAAGTTGGTTAGTATCTAATGTTTCTTTTTGATTTGTATAGCATGTAACTGTTATTATATGGGAATTATCAGTAGCATGTAGTAGTTGAAATCTTGATGAATGATGATTATTCGCATGCATATAATGAACGGATTAGATAGATTAATAGGAATAGCTTTGACGTCACTAAAAAGGAAGTAGGGTTCAGTAAACCTAAAGAATTGATTTGTTAATCTGATTCGTACATGGGTGGTTAATGATTAATGTCATAATAAAGTATTTGCTGTCATCGTATGTCAACTGTTATGTGATTATGGATTGTGGTTCAATTGTTGGTAAATACTTGTACGACATTGGATGAATGGACGGTTGGGTCTAGTGTAGGTTCAACCATCAAAATCATGACACTACATAATTTATTATAACAAAAATCAATTTACAGTGCATGTGATTTCTTAACAAGTGTCACCCAAAATATTGAACTGATATGTGGGATTGGGAATAGTGCAAAAATGGCGGCCATGGGATTAATAAAAGGAATGGTCTGTATGTATTCATGTATATTAAATATTGAAGTTAATTGTTTGTTGTGTGTCAATTGGGTGTTTTGGCGGCTAACTTTACATGTGAACACCTCAAGACATTTGACTTATATACATTTTGGTCCAATCAAATGGTAGAGTCAACTGACATAATAAGGATTCATGTATATAAAGAACAGTGTCAGTAGCATGCATGAGGACATGTAGGGTGATTTAGAAAATTCATCTCTTTTTCATAGGAAATTTATTAGGCATATTGTTCTCCCATTGGTGGGTTTGGGCGGCCCCTTTGATGGCAATTGGTTGAACTTAGCGGCCCACTAACAATAGGGCGGTTGTGGGCTGCGGCCTAATAGAGCAAGGGGACCAAATGACGGCTAGCTTTCATGTGATATATCCTTTTAAACTGACAAATATCCTTTCGGTTCCATGATGTTTGGCGGTGGTTGATTTATTTCGGCCACCAATGGGTCTACGCCCAAAGTGAGTTTTCGCCACATGTGTGTTGGTTATGAATTCTGAACAGCAACTATGTTAGCTTGTAACGATGTTAGTTGATAAACTTTGTTATATTGTTAACTCAGTTTAGTATGCAACTCTGTTAGTTATTAAACTTGTTAATATGTAACTCAGTTAGTTCTTAACTCCATCAAATTGTTAATCCAGTTAAATATGTTAACTCTGCTAAGAATGTTAGTTACTGTTAAGTATGACTCTGTCAAGCATCTTAACTCTGTTAAGTGTGTTACTTTTGTTAAGTACACTAAGGTATGTAATAGACTGAGTAATCAACTATGTGAAGCATGAATTATGAGAACTTGATTGACTGCTGCTTGATGCATGGTGTTAACGGCCAAACACTCTGTGGTATTGATTGTACATGAAACTTTACAAACACGAACTGATTGAGTATATGTGCATACTATAGGACTTGATCGATTTCTCGCAAGCACATAGTATAGCATACCGAGCAAACCAAGGTGAGTTCACACAGCCAAGGCATGGTTTCCCAGGGTGGGAATGGGTTGGATGATTACTTGTGCATACTTTGATATTATAACGAACGATTAAACTGTTGATGTTTACGAACTGCCTTCGCACACACCCTGGTTGGTAAAGACTATGGTCGCGAACGAACTACTCAACTGCCTTCGCACACACCCTGGTCGGTAAAGACTATGGTCGCGAACGAACTGATAAATTGCCTTCGCACACACCCTGGTCGGTAAGGACTATGGTCGCGAACTAACGAACCTAATCTTCGCACACATGCCTGGGAGGCCGCGATGGAACTGATACGATATGAAACTTAACTGAACGAACGCACTATTACCCAAACTAAACTATTAACTGTGAACTCGCTCAACTAGTTTGTTGATTATCTGCTGCATGCCTTGCAGGACCTTAGGTACATATTGGAGCTTGCACAAGGAAGGAGCAGGTCGTTGTGGGAATTGGATAGCGAACGTTAATTGAATTCATAACTACATTTGAGAATTTTATTACTATGCTTCCGCTATTTAAACAATGTTTGGTTTTGGAACATCAGTCATATCTTTATGAATTGTATTAACTACTTTTGATTATTAAATACTATGTTTGATATGATTGATGGCTTGATCCTGGTCAGTCACGCTCCCAAGCGGTGATACTCCGCAGGTGGATTTTGGGGGTGTGACAGATTGGTATCAGAGCCATTGGTTATAGAGAACTTGGTTTTAATATGGGAAAACGTTTTTATTAAAACCAGACTATAACCAGAACAGTGCTCTCAACGATCCACAACGACGCTTCGCTCCACGTGCAAGACTCGACATCCTAGGTAATAAGGTTTATGTTTATTGCCTACATGCTAGAATTGCATAGAACTTTGCTCGTAGTATGCTTACATTACTTTGCTCACTACTTATTACTGCTTGAGAACACCTATATGCCTACACTTTTCTGTCATCGCACTACTCGTGAACCATTCATACTTACGCTACCTTTACTGTTCGATCATGTCTGGACGTGTTAACATGACTCAAGCCCAGTTGACGGCTCTCATTAACGAACAAGTTGCTGCGGCACTTGCAGCCGCACAAGCAGGAGGTATAACCTGCTATTCCAGACCTATCCTAGGATGTTAGATCCTACTCTCGTGACCCAACTCTCGCGCTTAACCTTGACCTATCTTTCTCGCGCAACGCGTCAGACCGCATAGCAGCCTGTCTGCACATTCAAGAACTTCATGGACTGTCGTCCAAGCACATTCAGTGGCACAGAAGGAGCAGTGGGACTACTCCATTGGTTTGGGAAGCTCGGGTCGGTACTCGAGATGTGTGAATGCCCTGAGGCTCGCAGGGTCAAGTACGCCACTGGTACTTTGGAAGGAATCGCGCTAACCTGGTGGAACGCGCAAGTACAGATACTAGGGTTGGCAGCTGCTAACGCCACCCCCTGGAACGAATTCAAAGAACGCATTAAAGGGAATATTGCACGCGTGATGACATCCACAAGTTGGAAGTGGAGCTTTACCATTTGGGAATGACGGGGTCAGAAATTGAAGCTTATACGAAACGGTCAAACGAACTGGCCATCTTGTGTCCAACCATGGTGGACCCTCCAAGCAAGCGTATCGAATTCTACCTCAAGGGTCTAGCCTCAGAGATTCAGAGCCATACTACATCGGCTAACCTCGACAACATTCAAGACATTCAGTGTCTTGCTTATCGCCTCACGGATCAGGCAGTGGAACAGAACAGGCTGCCTAGTTGTATCAGCGCTATTACTACCGCTACCACTTCTGCTACTCCCGCTACTCCTAGTGACAACAAGCGGAAATGGGAGGGGCATTCCAGCAAGGGTTCAGCTACCGTTCGGTCTCATGCACAGCAGCAGCACAAGAATAGTGATCGCCAGAGCACAGCAGAAGCTAAGGATTCAGGAGCCCACGGCTTGCAAATCGGAATGTTTGCGGAAGGGCCACACCGCAATTTTGGCTCTCGTTACTGACACATCAGCGAAAGAAAAGAAGTTGGAAGACCATTCAGTTGTACGCGACTTTCCTCAGGTGACTCGCAAGGATTTACCTGGTCTACCGCCGCATCGTCAGGACGAATTTCAAATCGAGCTCGCTCCAGGAGTAGCACCCATAGCTCGAGCACCGTATCGCTTAGCTCCACCAGAATCGGAAGAACTATCGACGCAGCTACCAGGAACCTTGGATAAGGGATTTATCCGACCTATCCCTTCGCCTTGGGGAGCTACAAGAACTATTAGATACCAATTACCGGTGAAAAAGAAGGATGGCACCTTCAGGATGTGAAATTGATTACCGTGAACTGAACAAGGTCAAAGTGAAGAACCGTTATCCTCTTTCACGCATTGACGACTTATTCGACCAGTTGCAAAGGTCGAGTTACTACTTCAAGGTTAATCTAAGGTCTGGTTATTATCAGCTGAGAGTCCAGGATGAGGACGTCTCCAAGACAGCATTCAGAACCCTATCTAGACGATATTCGATCAGGAACTGGTCTGCACCGCGTACACCAACGGAAATACGCCAATTCTTGGGTTTGGCGGGGTATTACAGACGATTCATTAAAGACTTTTCGAAGATCGCGCAGCTGCTTACTATGCTGACACAGAAAAGTGTCGTTTACAGATTGTGACGCATCGATACAGGGGCTTGGTTGTGTATTTATGCAGCGGGATAAAGTTATTGCCTACGCCTCTCGTCAACTCAAGGTTCACGAACGGAACTACACGACGCACGATTTAGAGCTGGGAGCTGTTGTTTTCGCGCTTAAGATATGGCGACACTACCTGTACGGTACCAAGTGCACGAGTTACACCGATCACAGGAGTCTCGAGCATATTCTTAAGCAAAAGGATTTGAACATGCGTCAACGGAGATAGTTGGAACTTCTGAACGACTACGACTGCGCCATCAGGTATCATCCAGGCAAGGCCAATGTTGTGACTGACGCCCTCAGTAGGAAAGACACTCTACCTAGACGCGTACGAGCCCTGCAGTACACTATTCAGACCGGTCTTCCTGCACAGATACGAAATGCTCAGGTAGAAGCATTTAAAACCCGAAAACGTCATGGCTGAAGCCTTACGCGGTTCAAGCAATGAATGGAACAAAAGGAAGACGGCACCTACTGTGTAACGAATGGAACGTATTTGGGTCCCACTTTATGGCGGTTTACGAGAGCTTGTGTTGGACGAAGCACCCAAGTCTCGCTACTCGGTACATCCAGGGTCGGATAAAAGGTACCACGACATTAGAACTACATATTGGTGGCCTAGCATGAAGGCCCACATTGCAAATGATTGGCTTGTGCGAGAGTCAAGACAGAGTACCAGAAACCCTCAGACTTACTTCAGCAACCCAGGATACCACAGTGGGAATGGGAAGAGATTTCCATGGATTTTGTTACGGGCTTACCCAGATCCCAGCGTGGGAACGATACCATATGGGTGATCGTGGATCGACTCACCAAGTCTGCACACTTCCTGGCTATAAAGGAAACGGATAAGTTCTCCGCTCATGCAGACGTTTATCTCAAGGAAGTTGTCTCGAGGCACGTGGTGCCCACCTCCATTATTTCGGATCGGAATGCACGAGTCACGTCAGAGCTATGGCAAGCGAAGCACGAATATTTCGGCTCACGATTTGACATGAGCACAGCATATCATCCTCAGACGGATGGGCAGTCTGAGCGAACGATCCAGACTCTTGAAGACATGCTTCAGGCATGTGTTATCGATTTCGGCAACGGCTGCGAAAAACACCTCCCCTTGGTGGAGTTTTCGTATTATAACAGTTATCACACCAGCAAACAAGCCGCTCCATTTGAGGCATTGTACAGACGTAAATGCCGGTCACCCCTCGGTTGGGCAGAGGTAGAGGATAGTTAGATTACGGGCCCAGAAATGGTAGTTGACGCTACTGAACGAATTGCACAGATACGACAATGCATGGCGGCAGCTCGCAATCGCCAGAAAAGCTACGCAGATAAGCGTAGGAAGCCATTGGAATTTCAGGTCGGGGACCGGGTTTTACTCAAAGTTTCACCCTGGAAGGGTGTGGTTAGTTTTGGTAAAGAGGCAAACTCAATCCACGGTATGTTGGACCGTTCGAAATCACTGAAAGAATAGGCAAAGTAGCCTACAGACTGAACCTACCAGCTGAACTCGGTGCAGTTCACAATGTATTTCACGTGTCGAATCTGAAGAAGTGCCTGTCAGATGAGACCCTCATAGTTCCTTTTAAGGAACTCACTATCGACGAGCGGTTGCAGTTCGTCGAGGAACAAGTTGAAATCACGGACCGGGATGTTAAGGTCCTCAAACACAAGAGAATCCCTCTTGTTCGAGTTCGTTGGAACTCCCAACGTGGCCCAGAGTACACCTGGGAACGCGAAGACCAGATGACAGAAAAGTACCCCCAGTTATTCGGGAACAAGGCAACCACTACTGAGGCTGAAGCTACTACTTCGGAATTTCGGGACGAAATTCCAGATCAACGGGGGGAGGATGTGACACCCCAGGAAAACCAGTGAACGATTGAACTTACCTAGCTTCCTCAGGGAGTGCGTACCAAATTTCGGGACGAAATTTCTTTTTAGTTGGGGATAATGTGACAACTCGTAATTTAGAACCCTTCATGGTATTTTGTTGTAACACGCTTGAACGTTATGTGACTAGTTGACATGTTGGTTTAATGAATGATATAAGTGTACGTTATGTGTTATGATGTGTAATGTATCTACTTTTTGTCGCACAACACAAACTTAGTCATGATAGAAATCCAATCGCACAAGCATTGGGCCGCATACTTGGCCCATAAACCCTCACACAAACCTTCGGCCCAATGTTACCCATATTGCATTCGTGACCTAAGGTGGCCCAGGAATGGGTTCGACCTCTCCCTTTTATACGCATACACCTATGCCTTTAGGGAGTTTGGCTCTCATATATTACAATTACAAAACCCTAAGCTCCTCTCCTCTCCTCTTGCCAACCAGCGGCTGCCTCCTGTCCCTCGAAGCTCTCTTTGCTTCATTATCCAAGTTGGTTAGTATCTAATGTTTCTTTTTGATTTGTATAGCATGTAACTGTTATTATATGGGAATTATCAGTAGCATGTAGTAGTTGAAATCTTGATGAATGATGATTATTCGCATGCATATAATGAACGGATTAGATAGATTAATAGGAATAGCTTTGACGTCACTAAAAAGGAAGTAGGGTTCAGTAAACCTAAAGAATTGATTTGTTAATCTGATTCGTACATGGGTGGTTAATGATTAATGTCATAATAAAGTATTTGCTGTCATCGTATGTCAACTGTTATGTGATTATGGATTGTGGTTCAATTGTTGGTAAATACTTGTACGACATTGGATGAATGGACGGTTGGGTCTAGTGTAGGTTCAACCATCAAAATCATGACACTACATAATTTATTATAACAAAAATCAATTTACAGTGCATGTGATTTCTTAACAAGTGTCACCCAAAATATTGAACTGATATGTGGGATTGGGAATAGTGCAAAAATGGCGGCCATGGGATTAATAAAAGGAATGGTCTGTATGTATTCATGTATATTAAATATTGAAGTTAATTGTTTGTTGTGTGTCAATTGGGTGTTTTGGCGGCTAACTTTACATGTGAACACCTCAAGACATTTGACTTATATACATTTTGGTCCAATCAAATGGTAGAGTCAACTGACATAATAAGGATTCATGTATATAAAGAACAGTGTCAGTAGCATGCATGAGGACATGTAGGGTGATTTAGAAAATTCATCTCTTTTTCATAGGAAATTTATTAGGCATATTGTTCTCCCATTGGTGGGTTTGGGCGGCCCCTTTGATGGCAATTGGTTGAACTTAGCGGCCCACTAACAATAGGGCGGTTGTGGGCTGCGGCCTAATAGAGCAAGGGGACCAAATGACGGCTAGCTTTCATGTGATATATCCTTTTAAACTGACAAATATCCTTTCGGTTCCATGATGTTTGGCGGTGGTTGATTTATTTCGGCCACCAATGGGTCTACGCCCAAAGTGAGTTTTCGCCACATGTGTGTTGGTTATGAATTCTGAACAGCAACTATGTTAGCTTGTAACGATGTTAGTTGATAAACTTTGTTATATTGTTAACTCAGTTTAGTATGCAACTCTGTTAGTTATTAAACTTGTTAATATGTAACTCAGTTAGTTCTTAACTCCATCAAATTGTTAATCCAGTTAAATATGTTAACTCTGCTAAGAATGTTAGTTACTGTTAAGTATGACTCTGTCAAGCATCTTAACTCTGTTAAGTGTGTTACTTTTGTTAAGTACACTAAGGTATGTAATAGACTGAGTAATCAACTATGTGAAGCATGAATTATGAGAACTTGATTGACTGCTGCTTGATGCATGGTGTTAACGGCCAAACACTCTGTGGTATTGATTGTACATGAAACTTTACAAACACGAACTGATTGAGTATATGTGCATACTATAGGACTTGATCGATTTCTCGCAAGCACATAGTATAGCATACCGAGCAAACCAAGGTGAGTTCACACAGCCAAGGCATGGGTTCCCAGGGTGGGAATGGGTTGGATGATTACTTGTGCATACTTTGATATTATAACGAACGATTAAACTGTTGATGTTTACGAACTGCCTTCGCACACACCCTGGTTGGTAAAGACTATGGTCGCGAACGAACTACTCAACTGCCTTCGCACACACCCTGGTCGGTAAAGACTATGGTCGCGAACGAACTGATAAATTGCCTTCGCACACACCCTGGTCGGTAAGGACTATGGTCGCGAACTAACGAACCTAATCTTCGCACACATGCCTGGGAGGCCGCGATGGAACTGATACGATATGAAACTTAACTGAACGAACGCACTATTACCCAAACTAAACTATTAACTGTGAACTCGCTCAACTAGTTTGTTGATTATCTGCTGCATGCCTTGCAGGACCTTAGGTACATATTGGAGCTTGCACAAGGAAGGAGCAGGTCGTTGTGGGAATTGGATAGCGAACGTTAATTGAATTCATAACTACATTTGAGAATTTTATTACTATGCTTCCGCTATTTAAACAATGTTTGGTTTTGGAACATCAGTCATATCTTTATGAATTGTATTAACTACTTTTGATTATTAAATACTATGTTTGATATGATTGATGGCTTGATCCTGGTCAGTCACGCTCCCAAGCGGTGATACTCCGCAGGTGGATTTTGGGGGTGTGACAGCAGGAGGCTAAGGATTGTTACACCTCGTCAATGAAACCAGCCTCGAAGCCAAGGGAGCAATAGCAATTACAGTATCCTCAAAGGAATGTCTTGGAGGCGAGAGAACAGGATGTGGACGAAATCCTTTTGGATCCTAATGATCCTGAATCAAAAATCTATATAGGATCAGGGATCCTTGGCAAGATGAAAGAAGACCTAGTATCCTTCCTCAAAAGAAGAAAGTCTACCTTTGCATGGAAACATGAGGATATGACAGGTATATCTAAGGATATTATAACTCATAAACTTGGCATTGACAGGTCAATCAAACCAATCCATCAAAAAAGGAGGAAGTTTGCACCGGAAAGAAATGTCATTATCCAGGAAGAGGTAGAAAGGTTACTTCGAGCAGGTATGATTAGAGAGGTAAAGTATCCAAAATGGCTAGCCAATGTGGTCGTTGTTCAAAAGAAAAACGGAAAGTGGAGGGTATGTGTCGATTTCACGGATTTGAATAAGGCATGTCCCAAGGATCCTTTCCCGTTACCCCACGTTGACTCCATGGTGGATGCAACGGCGGGGCATGAACTGTTAACCTTTATGGATGCATCATCTGGATTCCAACAAATTCAGATGGAGCCATCTGACCAAGAGGATACGGCTTTTATGACCCCAACCGGTTTATATTGTTATATTGCTATGCCTTTTGGATTAAGAAATGCAGGTGCAACATATCAAAGGCTGGTGAATATGATGTTCAAAGATCAAATTGGACAAACTATGGAAGTATACATAGACGATATGGTTGAGAAATCCAAGAAGGATGAGGATCACCTAAGGGACTTGGAGGAAGCATTTGATATCCTTGATAATTATAACATGAAGCTTAATCCTTCAAAATGTCACTTCGGTGTTAAAGCAGGCAAATTCTTAGGATATATGGTAACTCAGAGGGGCATTGAAGCAAGCCCGGAACAAATCAAAGCATTGGTGAATATCAAATCCCCTGCCAACGCTAAGGATGTGCAAAGGCTAACAGGCAGGATAACAGCTCTAAACAGATTTATATCCAAATCCTCAGAAAGGTGTAAAGAATTCTATGATATCCTAAGAAAGAACAAGAAATTTGAGTGGACTGAAAAGCATGAGAATGCTTTACAAGCCCTCAAAGAATACATGTCGTCAGCTCCAGCATTGATGAAACCAGAAAAGGGAGATGTGTTATCCTTATATCTGGCGGTATCCTCAAAAGCAGTAAGTGCAGTCCTTGTTAAGGATCATGAAGGTACACAATATCCTGTCTATTATGTAAGTAAGAGTTTACTTGATGCTGAATCCAGGTATTCACACCTTGAAAAACTTATCCTTGCATTAATTATGGCATCTACTAAACTAAGACATTATTTTGAAACCCATGTTATTGTTGTTAGAACTAATTTCCCAATTAAGAATGTCCTCAGGAAACCAGAGATGTCCGGAAGAATGGCTAAGTGGGCAGTAAAGCTTAGTGCCCACGATATAAGATATGAGCCTAGAACAGCCATTAAATCTCAAGCACTAGCAGACTTTGTGGCTGATTTCAGTAGTGATCTACAAAAGGAAGCAGAATTGGAGGTACAGCAGCTGGATGAGACCAAGGATCCTTGGGTACTACATACTGACGGATCCTCAAATGTCAAAGGCACAGAGCTTGGTATACTACTAAAATCGCCACAGGGGGACATAATACCCCATTCCATAGCTTGTGAGTTCCAAGCCACTAATAATGAGGCTGAATATGAAGCCTTAATCGCTGGCTTACAAATTGCTAAGCATATGAGGTCAGGTATCTTGAGGTATACGTAGATTCATTGTTAATTACTAACCACTTTAATGGATCCTATGCTGTGAAAGGTGAAAAACTAACCAAATATCTAGAGATAGTCAAAGAATTGGCACTCTCCTTTGTTTCTTTCAGTTTGTCACAGGTACCAAGGGAGGAAAATACAGAAGCTGATGCATTGGCCAATCTAGGATCATCTTTGAAGATCCCAGAGGATATAAGTATCCCCATCATCCATATCCTGGCTCCTGCTATTGAAAAACAGGTGGCCATGGAAATAGAAGAGGATACTGCATTGATCCCTAGCGAGGATACTCAATCTTATTCAGGATCATGGATCTCACCAATCATGAGATACTTACAACACGGGGAGATTCCTATGGGAGAAAATCCTAGGGCTTTCAGGATTAAGGTATCTCAATTCACAATCTTAAATAATGTGTTATATAAGCGATCTCTTGCAGGACCATATTTAAGATGTATTGAGGATCCTGAAATTCAAGAAGTGTTAAAAGACTTCCATGAAGGAGATTGTGGAAACCACACTGGGGGCAGGGCATTGTTCTCAAGGATCCTTAGGACAGGATACTATTGGCCAACTATGAAGAGGGATGTTGTGGAGTATGCTAAGAAGTGTGATCCTTGTCAAAGACACAGCAATATCCTTCATCAGCCGGCTGAATTTCTACATCCTATACCATCCTCTTGGCCATTCATGAGATGGGGGATGGATATAGTTGGCAAGCTCCCTAAGGCACCTGGTGGAAAAGTATTCATGCTTCCCATGACTGACTACTTCTCCAAGTGGATAGAGGCCGAAGCCTTTGCCCAAGTCAGAGAAAAGGAAGTGATATCCTTTATTAAAAGAAACATTTTAACTAGATTTGGCATTCCTTCTGAAATTGTATGTGATAATGGTTCCCAATTTATTGGGAGCAGGACTACTAACTTTTGTGACTGTCACACCCCCAAAATCCACCCGCGGAGTATCACCGCTTGGGAGCGAGACTGACCAGGATCAAGCCACCAATCATATAGAACAATATATATAGTAAGAGTATTTGCCATTAAACCAAACCAAATCCATATGAAAGGTGTTTCAAAACATAAGTAAGTTATCACTGTTTAGCGGAAGCGTATAATTAAAACCCATTGTAATAAAGTATCAACTGTCGTAAGTGTTTAACATATCAATCACGATTCAAGCCCACAACGACCAGCTCCTCCCTGTGCAAGCTCCATGTATCTAACGACCTGCAAGGCATGTAACAGAGGATCAACAACTAGTTGAGCGAGTTCACAGAAAGTAAATGCGTAATCATAAGTTCGTATGTAACATGTGGCTCTACTGGGCCGATAGTACGTTCTATTGGTGGGGGCTTCCCATGTTGTATAACCACTAGACTACTCGTAATCCATAAGTATCCTTCACAACCGAGGATAGTAGTAAGTATAAATACACGTAGGTTTTACGTGAGTATCCTTCACAACCGAGGATAGTAGTAAGTATAAGTACACGTAGGTTTTACGTGAGTATCCTTCACAACCGAGGATAGTAGTAAGTATAAGTCTACGTAGATTGTAAGTATGTGTCCTGCACAACCGAGGATAGTGAATAGCATAAGTATGTGTCCTGCACAACCGAGGACAGTGAGTAGCATAAGTATGTGTCCTGCACAACCGAGGACAGTGGATAGCTTAAGTATGTGTCCTGCACAACCGAGGACAATGGTATGGTAGTCTTGTAACAGTGTAAGTACAGTTCTATTCAATCTCAATCCTTCAATCCCAATTCCCGTGCCCTGGGAATCCCATGCCTTAGTAAGAGTGTGAACTCACCTTGGTTTGCTCGGTATGTTATGTGGGTGCTCGCAATAATAAATCACTTAATCAAGGCCTAAGGTAATGCATGTATTCACAGTCAGTACATGTTTTTAAGGTTTCGCATGCAAAGTTCGTCACATAGTGTGTATAACAGTTAACATTAAGCACTACGACCAATTAATCATCTTCATACGATTCAAGGAAGATCATGCGGTTAACATACTTCACCAAGTTATCACACTGAACAGGATTCACACACTAAAAGTGTTACATGTCTAACTGAATTAACTTCTTACAGCCATAACGGAGTTAATATGTTTAACTGGTTTTACCATCTGACACAGTTTATTAACTAATATAGTTCACAGATTTAATAACTTGATCAAGAGTCGAATCATGTGTATAACAAGCAATAGTTGGGCTATCACATACAATAACAATCAAAGTCTCATACTTAAACATGAAGTCGGTCACCCCACACAAGTAAAAGGTCGGACATATTCATATTAAATAAATTCGGACTTAATGTCCTTGGATAAAACTCGGACATCAGTGTGTGTGTGGGGGGGGGGGGGTTAACAAGGTCGGACAAAGAGACATGGGGTAAAACTCGGACCCTAGGTCATGAAACTCGGACCTGATGGGCTTTCCATTTACAAGGTCGGACAAGTATACAACATATAAAAGTTCGGGCTAGCTAAATCCAAGCACATATTCGGACTACCCTTGCAAACATATGAACTTCGGACCAATGTAATTAACAAAAGTCGGACCATAGGGATTTTTGACAAACTCGGACCAAGGGCACTCTTACACAAAGTCGGACTAGCCTTTCCCTCTTGTTAAAACTCGGACAAGGCTTCCCCTTGTCAAAATTCGGACCAGCTTCACAATTCGAACTTCGGACCCCCCTAGTTTCACACATAAAGTTCGGACTATGCTTTTATTATATAAAAGTCGGACTTGATTTCATGGATTAAACTCAGACTATCTTAATCACATAGTTCGGATTCAAAAACCCTAATTGCACAGCAGCATAAGAAAAGTAACGTACAGCATGTTCATACGATCCTGAACCCTAATCTCTTTACTTTTGCATAGAAGAAACCAAATCAACAATCAAGCGTTCTATCATATCAAACATCTAATTCATCAGACAATGGATTATACGATGAATCATCTTCATATCACACTAATCAACATAAATCAAAAACACAGAACCATCATATGAAGACTAGGGTTTACAAGAATTTCAAGAATCAAGCATTGATAACAATCAAACAACCAATAAACAATGATTACACAATTACCTTGGATGAGATTCTAGAGAAGGAGAGGAATCAAGAATGAATGTCTTGTGCCAATGATGGTGGTGATGATGATTGCTAAGGGATTAGAGAATTGCAAGTACGTGTTTTGTTTTGTGTGCAAATGATTAGTGAATGATTAGGGAAGGGGATTAGGGTTATGAGTTGTTAAGGTTTCACTATCAACCCTAAACACCCTTAAGTATTATTTATTACAGTTTCAACACCACATTCCATTAATTGCCAAAGCTTTCACAAGTAACCCATAACCATGCACAAACACACAATACACTTCATTATACCAAAACGTTACAGTTCCATAACAAATTATTGATGCAAATAAATAACTAAACAAACAATGAACGTGCAATAAATGCGAAATAGGAATCTTGGAAATTCGAGTTGTCACATTATCCCCAACTTGAAAGAAATTTCGTCCCGAAATTTAGCATGCGGTTACTGAGGAAGCTAGGTAAGTTGCATCGTTTACTGGTTTTCCTGGGGTGTCACATCATCCCCCCGTTGATTTGGAATTTCGTCCCGAAATTCCGCAGTAGGAGCTTCAACCTCAGTAGTAGTTGCATTGGTTTCGAATAACTGGGGGTACTTTTCTGTCATCTGGTCTTCGCGTTCCCAGGTGTACTTTGGGCCACGTTTGGAGTTCCAACGAACTCGAACAAGAGGGATTCTCTTGTGTTTGAGGACCTTAACATCCCGGTCCGTGATTTCAACTGGTTCCTCGACGAACTGCAACCGTTCGTCGATAGTGAGTTCCTTAAAAGGAACTATAAGGGTCTCGTCTAACAGGCACTTCTTCAGATTCAACACGTGGAATACATTGTGAACTGCACCGAGTTCAGCTGGTATGTTCAGTCTGTAGGTTACTTGGCCTATTCTTTCAGTGATTTTGAATGGTCCAACATACCGTGGATTGAGCTTACCTCGTTTACCAAATTTAACTACACCCTTCCAGGGTGAGACTTTAAGTAGAACCCGGTCCCCGACCTGAAATTCCAATGGCTTCCTACGCTTATCCGCGTAGTCTTTCTGACGGTCGCGTGCTTCCGCCATGCGTTATCGTATTTGTGCGATCTTTTCCGTGGTGTCCACTATAAGTTCTGGACCCGTGAGTTGACTATCCCCCACCTCTGCCCAACAGAGAGGTGACCGGCATTTACGCCCGTACAATGCCTCGAATGGAGCGGCTTGTATGCTGGTGTGATAACTGTTATTGTACGAGAACTCCACCAAAGGAAGATGCTTTTCCCAGCGGTTGCCGAAATCGATAACACATGCCCGAAGCATGTCTTCAAGAGTTTGGATCGTTCGCTCAGACTGCCCATCCGTCTGAGAGTGATACGCTGTGCTCATGTCGAACCGTGAGCCGAAAGATTTATGCATCGCTTGCCATAGCTCTGACGTGAATCGTGCATCCCGATCCGAAATGATGGAGGTGGGCACCCCGTGCCTCGAGACTACTTCTTTCAAGTATATCTCTGCTAGTGTGGGAAAACCTGTCTGTTTCTTTGATTGCTAGGAAATGAGCAGACTTGGTGAGTCGGTCCACGATCACCCAAATAGTATCGTTCCCACGCTGGGATCTAGGTAGGCCTGTAACGAAATCCATGGAAATTTCTTCCCATTTCCATTGCGGTATCTTGGGTTGCTGAAGTAGGCCCGCTGGTTTCTGATACTCCACTTTGACTTTTGCACACGTCAAACATTTGCCGACGTAAGTTGCTATGTGGGCCTTCATGCTAGGCCACCAATATGTAGTTCTGATGTCGTGATACATTTTATCCAAACCTGGATGTACCGAGTAGCGAGACTTATGAGCTTCATCCATCACAAGTTCTCGTAAACCGCCGTATAGTGGTACCCAAATACGCCCTGTTACATAGTAGGCGCCGTCTCCCTTTTGTTCTGTTCGTTGCCTTGAGCCGCGTAAAGCTTCAGCCTTTACGTTTTCTGGTTTCAATGCTTCCACCTGAGCATCTTGTATTTGTGCAGGAAGATCAGACTGAATAGTGAGCTGCAAAGCTCGTACACGCCTAGGTAGAGTGTCCTTTCGACTGAGAGCGTCGGCCACAACATTGGCTTTGCCTGGATGGTACTTGATGGCGCATTCGTAATCATTAAGTAGCTCGACTCATCGTCGTTGACGCATGTTCAATTCCTTCTGCTTGAAGATATGCTCGAGACTCCTGTGATCGGTGTAAATAGTACACTTGGTACCGTACAGGTAGTGTCGCCATATCTTAAGCGCAAAAACAACAACTCCCAGCTCTAAATCGTGCATCGTGTAGTTCCATTCATGAACCTTGAGTTGACGAGAAGCGTAGGCAATAACTTTATCCCGCTGCATCAATACACAACCAAGCCCCTGTATCGATGCGTCACAATAGACCACAAAATCGTCTGTGCCTCTGGCAGTGAGAGAATAGGCGCGCTGCAAGGCCTATCCTTTAAGTGCTGAAAAGCAGTTTCCTGGGAATCTCCACAACGGTAAGTGACACCTTTCTGTGTCAGCATAGTAAGAGGTTGTGCGATCTTCGAAAAGTCTTTAATGAACCGTCTGTAGTATCCTGCCAAACCCAAGAATTGGCGTATTTCCGTTGGTGTGCGAAGCGCAGGCCAGTTCCTGATTGAACCTACCTTGGATGGATCGACATGAATCCCATCCCTGTTCACCACATGGCCTAAGAAGTGGACTTCACGAAGCCAGAAGTCGCATTTAGAAAACTTTGCGTACAATTGCTCCTTTCGAAGAAGTTCCAAGATAAGACGTAAGTGCTGCTCATGTTCCTCCTGACTCTTGGAGTAGATCAAAATGTCGTCGATGAAGACAATGACGAACTTGTCAAGATAGGGTTTGCACACCCTGTTCATAAGATCCATGAAAACTGCAGGCGCGTTCGTAAGCCCGAAAGGCATGACTAGAAACTCGTAGTGACCGTAGCGAGTTCTGAATGCTGTCTTGGAGACGTCCTCATCCCGGACTCTCAGCTGATGATAACCTGACCTTAGATCAATCTTGGGATAGTAACTCGACCCTTGCAACTGGTCGAATAAGTCATCAATACGAGGAAGAGGATAGCGGTTCTTCACTGCGACTTTGTTCAGTTCGCGGTAATCGATGCACATCCTGAAAGTGCCATCCTTCTTTTTCACAAATAGTACTGGAGCTCCCCAAGGCGAAGAGCTTGGACGAATGAAGCCCTTATCCAAGAGCTCTTGTAGTTGCTTTGAAAGTTATTCCAATTCAGTTGGAGCTAAACGATACGGTGCGCGAGCTATAGGTGCTGCTCCTGGAGCGAGCTCGATCTGAAATTCGACTTGATGATGAGGCGGTACACCGGGTAAATCTTCAGGAAACACCTGAGGAAATTCGCGTACTACTGGAATATCCCCTTTTCTCTTCTCTTTCGTCGATGCATCTGTAACTAATGCCAGAATTGCAGTGTGCCCCTTTCGTAAACATTTTTGTGCCTTCAAGAAAGAGATGATGCCAATCACAGCACCACTCTTGTCGCCTTGAACTTCGAGAGGTTCCTGACCAGGACAGAGAATACGAACAATCTTTTCTTTGCATAGGATTTCTGCTTGCTGTTGCTGCTGGAGATTCTGATTTTGTGACACCCCAGGATAACCGGGAAAACCTTACAACTTAACTAGCTCCCTCAGTGAGTGCCATCAAATTTCGGGACGAAATTTCTTTCAACTTGGGGATGATGTGACAACTCGAAATCTAGAACCTTCGTTGTGTCTTGATGCAGCATACTTGTACGTTATGTGACTAGTTAACTGATTAAACTTAATGATAAACGTGAACCTTTTATGTGTTATGTGCCTTGTCATGTGTGCATTTGTATGTATATATGTACGTGTTATATGTGAGCCGAGAACCCGACCGAGAACAAAGGACCTGACTCGAGACCATGAGGTCTCGAGTGAATAGTGACCGATTTGGGCCTTTGGGCCGTGACCCCCCTCTAACCGGCTAGTAAGCCCTTTAGGGTGCATGTGTGAAACAAGTATATATATTATACTTGTAACCATCTTTGCCATTTTCTTGGACAACCAACACACACACATACTCTCCTATCTTCTCTCCTACAAAACCCTAAGCGACATAAACACACTTCTAGTAACCGGCTCACACTTGACCTTTGGATTCAAGATTGGAAATCAACATTTGGAGTTCACCTTTCATACCTCTTAACCGGTTAGTGACTCATATTGTATTTCGGTTTGTTGTTGATGTGTAATGAGGTTGAATGATAATATGTGTTGGCTTGATGATTGTCTATCTATGATAAAGATGTTTGCTAGATAGAAAATAGTTGTTTGTTGTCAAATAATGATATTGTGAGATGATGAAATGTTATAATCGGCTTTGTATGGGTCTAAATCCGAATGACTTGTTTATGCTAGAAGGATGTGTTCATGATAGTGTTTGAATAAGGGATTTTCTGAAATCGGTTTGCATGTGTGAGGGTTGAAACCATTAAATGAATATGCTTGTTATAATAGGGTGCATATTAGTGAGTTATAGTTCATGATTTTTGCTTGAACAAGGGTTGAACATGGTGAATATGTGTTTGAATGTTTGAAGAACATGAAGAACAACTTGAATGTGCCTTGAATGTTTGAATTCTGCTTGTTTGATCCGATTTCATGAATGGTTAGACAACAAAACATGTTTAGTGGATAGTACAATATTTGTGTTGCATGACATTCAAATTCTATTGGATAGTACAACTGTGCAGAATCAGCAACTGTTGGGGAGTCGAGACCCCTGGTTGCGACTCGAAACCTCCACGTTGCGACACCAGTTGCGAGTCGAGAACACCTGGTTGCGACTCGCAACCATAGCATGACAAACCGAGACCACAGGTTACGAGTCCCGTTGCGACTCGAGACCTTAGCATGACGAGCCGAAACCGTGGTTGCGACATAGGTTGCGACTCACAACCACCTATGATCAACATAAACAGCATGACTCGAAACCATGTTGCGAGTCCGGTTGGGACTCGAGACCACACTTAGTGGGCTTGCTTAGTTACGGGCCTTAGTTAATGGGCCAGCCTAGTGGACTTCTGTGTTAACTGTTTAATGCGTTGTTTTGGGCCTGTCATTACGAGCCCAACGGTTAGGGCCTCACACTTAGACTTGGGTTGTGTTTGACTGTTAACTGCGAACTGTTAATGTTAAACGTGTTGCCATGATTATTACCTGTGTACAATACGTGTTGAACATACGTGCACTGCTGGCTTGAACCTGATACAAAAAAAATATCTGTGATAGGACCTAATTGATTACCTGCAATTGATTGACCTTTCTGTGTTACTACCGAGCAAACCAAGGTGAGTTCACACCCTTTACAAAGCATGGGATTCCCTGGGTTGGGAACGGGGTTAAGGAACGTGGGTTCCTCGTCCTCCTTGGGTAGGACGGCTATGATTCAGGAATGTGATTCCTCGTCCTCCTTGGGTAGGACGGCTATGATTCAGGAATGTGATTCCTCGTCCGGATGGACGGATAACTCGTACTAGACTAAAACTCTATCACGAAGTCCCTCCTTTTTGTATCGACTTAATCGCCGGGCCAATGGCGAGCGGGTCATTAGTTAGATAGCGCTATTTAGGTCTGACAAACCTCACACCGTGCCGCAGAGGGCGGGCGTGAACTAATGGATCTGGGGCACGTCAATGATGATAGACATTGATGTTTTCAGGGCACATAAACATGACTACAGTCAGCAGTCGATATGGTAACGAGTCTAGTGTACGCATGGGGTAGCCCCCACGGCCGAAATGCCTGATAACTAACATGGGGTAGCCCCCACGGCTGGAATGCCGGAGTAACTGGGAATGAACAAGTCACGTTTTAAACTATGGGGTAACCCCCACGGCAGGATGCCAGATAAAGGAAACTGTTTTCGAAACAACTAAAACGAACACCCAACCGTGAACTCACTCAACTAGTTGTTGACTCGTTACTACATGCTTTGCAGGACCATAGGTACTCAGCTGGAGCTTGCATGGAGGATGAGTCGTTGTGGGACACGGATTGCTGCGTACCTTGTTAAACTTGAAAACATTTGAACTTATGTTTTTACTTTTGAGACTTATGCTTCCGCTTGCAACTTAAACTTGTTTGTTTTGAAACACCAATCGTATTGGTTAAACTTTTATAACTGTTTATATGCTCATTCAGTATGATTGGTGGCTGGATCCTGGTCAGTCACGCCTCCAAGCGGTAGTACTCCGCAGGTGGGATTTTGGGGGTGTGACAGATTGGTATCAGAGCCATTGGTTATAGTGAACTAGGTTTTAATAAAGGAGAAACGTTTTGTTAAAACCAGACTATAACCGGTATAGTGCTCAACGGTCCACAACGACGCTCCACTCCACATGCAAGGCTCGACATTCTAGGTGATATGATATGTGTATATTGCCTACTTGTTAGATACATAGTACATTGCCCATGGTATGCTTGATTAGTATAACTACTGTTGCTTGAACACGTGCGTGCTTACTCTATCCTACTATCGTACTTTCACGAACCTCTCTCACTCGTATTGCTCTTATTATGAAGAATCATGTCTGGACGCGTTAACATGACACAAGCCCAGTTGACGGCTTTGATCAACGAACGAGTTGCCGCAGCGCTTGCAGCTGCAAACGCAGGAGGTCAATATGCTCAGGCACCGGTGTGCACTTTTAAGACCTTTATGGACTGCCGACCCACTACTTTTAGCGGAACTGAAGGAGCAGTAGGTCTCCTACACTGGTTTGAGAAGCTAGAATCTGTGTTCGAAATGTGTGAATGCCCTGAAGCGCGCAGGGTGAAGTATGCTAATGGTACTCTCGAGGGTTTGGCCCTCACGTGGTGGAATGCTCAAGTGCAAATGCTGGGGTTGGTTGCTGCCAACGCCACCCCATGGGAGAATTTCAAGGAGATGATCAGGGAGGAATACTGCAGTCGTGATGACATTCACAAGCTGGAAGATGAGTTCTACAATCTCAAGATGACGGGGTCAGAGATTGAGGCGTACACTAAGAGATCGCATGAGCTTGCCTTGTTGTGTCCTACTATGGTGGATCCTCCCTATAAGCGAATTGAACTCTATCTCAAGGGCTTGGTGCCAGAGATCCAAAGTCATGTGACTTCAGCAAACTTGACTACCATCCAGCAGGTTGTTCAGTTGGCTCACCGTCTTACTGATCAGGCGGTGGAGCAGAACAAGTTACCCAAGCGCATAGGTGCAGCAACTACTTCTGGTACCTCTAGTGGGGACAAACGGAAATGGGATGGAACTTCAAGCAAGGGTTCAACTTCTGTGCAATCTCAGTCTCAGCAGAGAAAGACTGACGACCACAAGAGCCCCAGTCAGCAATCGTCTGGTGGTCAAAGTCATGGAGGATACAAGGGGAATCACCCCAAATGCAATCGTTGCAACCTACACCACAGTGGGCCATGCACCAGGGGCAACTGTCATCGGTGCAACAAGCCTGGTCATGTTGCAAAGGATTGCAGGAGCGCATACCCCGCCAATCAGAATCGTCAGCAACCTCAGCAGAACCAGCGACAGCAGCAGGGTAACAACAAAGGGTGCTTTCAGTGTGGAGCTGAAGGCCACTTCAAGAAAGATTGTCCCCAACTGAACCAGAACAACAATAACAACAATCAGGGGAATGGTAACAATGGGAACCACAACAACAACAATGGTGCTAGGGGACGAGTGTTCGTGATTGGTCAAGGTGAAGCAAGGAATGATCCCAACGTGGTGACGGGTAAGTTCCTTCTCGACGACTTTTATGTTACAGTCTTATTTGATTCGGGTGCCGATACTAGCTATGTGTCACTAGAAGTTAGTAAAATGCTTAAGCGAATTCCAACACCCCTGAGCGACAAGCACACTGTAGAGCTAGCAAATGGTAAGAGTTTGGAGGCCTCGCACGTAGTCAAAGGTTGCCAACTTGTCCTCGCTAACCAGACCTTCTCTATTGACCTCATTCCTATCGTCTTGGGTAGTTTCGACGTTGTCATTGGGATGGATTGGTTATCCCAACACCGAGCAGAGATTCTTTGCAACGAGAAGATCGTTCGTATCCCTGGTTTAGGTAGTGAACCTCTCATGATTCGTGGCGACAAGAGAAGTGCTGTTGAGAACATCATCTCTCTCCTTAAGGCCCAGAAATGCTTACGAAAGGGCCACACTGCGATTTTGGCTCTAGTTACTGATACCACAGAGAAAGAGAAGAGGCTAGAAGATTTTCCAGTTGTACGAGACTATCCTGAGGTATTCCCTGAGGAATTACCTGGTCTTCCGCCCCATCGCCAAGTCGAGTTTCAGATTGAACTAGCTCCTGGAGCTGCGCCTGTAGCACGTGCACCTTATCGTTTGGCTCCATCAGAGTTGGAAGAACTCTCCACGCAACTACAAGAACTCTTGGATAAGGGTTTCATTCGTCCTAGCTCATCGCCCTGGGGAGCTCCAGTACTATTTGTGAAGAAGAAGGATGGTACCTTCAGAATGTGTATCGACTATCGTGAACTCAACAAGGTGACTGTGAAGAACCGTTATCCTCTACCGCGCATTGACGACTTGTTCGACCAGTTGCAGGGGTCGAGCTACTATTCAAAGATCGATCTGAGATCGGGATATCACCAGCTGAGAGTTCGGGAAGAGGACGTCTCTAAGACAGCCTTTAGAACCCGTTATGGGCACTATGAGTTTTTGGTCATGCCGTTTGGGCTGACGAACGCACCCGCAGTTTTTATGGACTTGATGAACCGAGTGTGCAAGCCTTACCTGGACAAGTTCGTTATAGTCTTCATCGACGACATCCTGATCTATTCTAAGAGTAAAGAGGAGCACGAACAGCATCTACGGCTTATTTTGGAACTCCTACGAACAGAACAGCTTTACGCAAAGTTTTCGAAATGCGACTTCTGGCTTCGTGAAGTCCATTTCCTAGGTCATGTGGTGAACAAGGATGGGATTCACGTTGATCCATCCAAAGTGGACTCTATTAAGAACTGGCCTGCGCCTCGCACACCAAAGGAAATTCGCCAATTCTTGGGATTGGCAGGCTACTACAGAAGATTCGTCAAGGATTTTTCTAAGATCGCACAACCTCTCACCCTACTAACGCAGAAAGGCGTTGTTTATCATTGGGGAAATGCACAAGAGTTAGCTTTTCAGCATCTAAAGGATAGACTTTGTAGTGCACCTATCCTTTCACTGCCAGAGGGCACAGACGATTTTGTGGTTTACTGTGATGCATCAATTCAAGGTCTTGGTTGTGTATTGATGCAACGAGATAAAGTCATAGCCTACGCCTCACGCCAACTCAAAGTTCACGAGAAGAACTACACTACGCATGATTTAGAGCTGGGAGCTGTTGTTTTCGCACTTAAGTTATGGCGGCATTACCTATACGGAACCAAGTGCGCCATCTACACCGACCACAGGAGCCTAGAGCACATATTCAAGCAGAAGGAACTGAATATGCGGCAACGACGATGGGTCGAGTTACTAAATGACTACGAGTGCTCCATCAGGTATCACCCGGGCAAGGCGAATGTTGTGGCCGACGCCCTAAGTCGAAAGGACACTGTGCCTAAACGCGTAAGAGCTTTACAACTCACGATACATTCTAGTCTACCTTCGCAAATACGAGCTGCTCAGATAGAAGCACTGAAACCAGAAAACGTTAGAGCCGAAGCCCTACGCGGGTCAAGACAACGCTTAGAATAGAAGGAAGACGGTGCTTACTACGTAACAGGACGCATTTGGGTCCCACTCTATGGCGACTTACGAGAACTTGTAATGGATGAAGCGCACAAATCTCGCTACTCGGTACACCCTGGTTCGGATAAGATGTACCACGATATTAAAACTACGTATTGGTGGCCTAGCATGAAGGCCCACATAGCAACTTACGTCAGCAAGTGTTTGACTTGTGCGCGAGTCAAGACAGAATATCAGAAACCCTCAGGCCTACTGCAACAACCAGAGATACCACAATGGAAATGGGAGCAGATTTCCATGGAATTCGTTACTGGCCTACCTAGATCACAGCGCGGAAACGATACTATTTGGGTGATCGTGGATCGACTCACAAAATCCGCACACTTTTTGGCAATTAAGGAGACGGATAAATTCTCCACTTTAGCGGAAATATACCTCAAGGAAGTTGTTTCGAGGCACGGGGTGCCCACTTCTATCATCTCTGATCGAGATGCACGTTTTACTTCGGAACTGTGGCAATCAATGCACAAATCTTTTGGCTCACGTCTAGATATGAGCACAGCGTATCACCCACAGACGGACGGGCAGTCCGAGCGCACTATTCAAACCTTAGAAGACATGCTGCGTGCATGTGTAATCGACTTTGGCAACAGCTGGGAAAGGCATCTGCCACTCGTGGAATTCTCGTATAATAACAGCTACCACACTAGCATTAAAGCTGCTCCGTTTGAGGCATTGTACGGACGTAAATGCCGGTCACCTCTTTGTTGGGCAGAGGTGGGGGATAGTCAAATCACTGGTCCAGAACATGTGGTAGACACTACTGAGCGGATTGCTCAAATACGACAACGCATGGCGGCCGCTCGTGACCGTCAGAAGGCCTACGCCGATAAGGGCAGGAAACCACTTGAGCTCCAGGTTGGGGAGCGGGTATTACTCAAAGTTTCACCCTGGAAGGGTGTGGTTCGTTTTGGTAAACGAGGCAAACTCAACCCACGATACGTTGGACCTTTCGAAATCATTGAGAAAATAGGCAAGGTGGCCTACAGACTGAACTTACCAGCAGAACTCGGTGCAGTTCACAACGTTTTCCATGTGTCGAATCTGAAGAAGTGTCTGTCAGATGAGACCCACGTAGTTCCTCTGAAGGAACTCACGATCGACGAACAGTTGAACTTCGTCGAGGAACCAGTCGAAATCACGGACCGGGATGTTAAGGTCCTCAAGAGCACTAGAATACCTCTCGTTCGAGTTCGTTGGAACTCACGTCGCGGCCCAGAGTTCACCTGGGAGCGCGAAGACCAGATGAAACAAAAGTATCCCCAACTGTTTGCAAACGGTACAACCACTACTGAGGCTGAAGCTACGGAATTTCGGGACGAAATTCCAGATCAACGGGGGGTGGATGTGACACCCCAGGATAACCGGGAAAACCTTACAACTTAACTAGCTCCCTCAGTGAGTGCCATCAAATTTCGGGACGAAATTTCTTTCAACTTGGGGATGATGTGACAACTCGAAATCTAGAACCTTCGTTGTGTCTTGATGCAGCATACTTGTACGTTATGTGACTAGTTAACTGATTAAACTTAATGATAAACGTGAACCTTTTATGTGTTATGTGCCTTGTGATGTGTGCATTTGTATGTATATATGTACGTGTTATATGTGAGCCGAGAACCCGACCGAGAACAAAGGACCCGACTCGAGACCATGAGGTCTCGAGTGAATAGTGACCGATTTGGGCCTTTGGGCCGTGACCCCCCTCTAACCGGCTAGTAAGCCCTTTAGGGTGCATGTGTGAAACAAGTATATATATTATACTTGTAACCATCTTTGCCATTTTCTTGGACAACCAACACACACACATACTCTCCTATCTTCTCTCCTACAAAACCCTAAGCGACATAAACACACTTCTAGTAACCGGCTCACACTTGACCTTTGGATTCAAGATTGGAAATCAACATTTGGAGTTCACCTTTCATACCTCTTAACCGGTTAGTGACTCATATTGTATTTCGGTTTGTTGTTGATGTGTAATGAGGTTGAATGATAATATGTGTTGGCTTGATGATTGTCTATCTATGATAAAGATGTTTGCTAGATAGAAAATAGTTGTTTGTTGTCAAATAATGATATTGTGAGATGATGAAATGTTATAATCGGCTTTGTATGGGTCTAAATCCGAATGACTTGTTTATGCTAGAAGGATGTGTTCATGATAGTGTTTGAATAAGGGATTTTCTGAAATCGGTTTGCATGTGTGAGGGTTGAAACCATTAAATGAATATGCTTGTTATAATAGGGTGCATATTAGTGAGTTATAGTTCATGATTTTTGCTTGAACAAGGGTTGAACATGGTGAATATGTGTTTGAATGTTTGAAGAACATGAAGAACAACTTGAATGTGCCTTGAATGTTTGAATTCTGCTTGTTTGATCCGATTTCATGAATGGTTAGACAACAAAACATGTTTAGTGGATAGTACAATATTTGTGTTGCATGACATTCAAATTCTATTGGATAGTACAACTGTGCAGAATCAGCAACTGTTGGGGAGTCGAGACCCCTGGTTGCGACTCGAAACCTCCACGTTGCGACACCAGTTGCGAGTCGAGAACACCTGGTTGCGACTCGCAACCATAGCATGACAAACCGAGACCACAGGTTACGAGTCCCGTTGCGACTCGAGACCTTAGCATGACGAGCCGAAACCGTGGTTGCGACATAGGTTGCGACTCGCAACCACCTATGATCAACACAAACAGCATGACTCGAAACCATGTTGCGAGTCCGGTTGCGACTCGAGACCACACTTAGTGGGCTTGCTTAGTTACGGGCCTTAGTTAATGGGCCAGCCTAGTGGACTTCTGTGTTAACTGTTTAATGCGTTGTTTTGGGCCTGTCATTACGAGCCCAACGGTTAGGGCCTCACACTTAGACTTGGGTTGTGTTTGACTGTTAACTGCGAACTGTTAATGTTAAACGTGTTGCCATGATTATTACCTGTGTACAATACGTGTTGAACATACGTGCACTGCTGGCTTGAACCTGATACAAAAAAAAAATATCTGTGATAGGACCTAATTGATTACCTGCAATTGATTGACCTTTCTATGTTACTACCGAGCAAACCAAGGTGAGTTCACACCCTTTACAAAGCATGGGATTCCCTGGGTTGGGAACGGGGTTAAGGAACGTGGGTTCCTCGTCCTCCTTGGGTAGGACGGCTATGATTCAGGAATGTGATTCCTCGTCCTCCTTGGGTAGGACGGCTATGATTCAGGAATGTGATTCCTCGTCCGGATGGACGGATAACTCGTACTAGACTAAAACTCTATCACGAAGTCCCTCCTTTTTGTATCGACTTAATCGCCGGGCCAATGGCGAGCGGGTCATTAGTTAGATAGCGCTATTTAGGTCTGACAAACCTCACACCGTGCCGCAGAGGGCGGGCGTGAACTAATGGATCTGGGGCACGTCAATGATGATAGACATTGATGTTTTCAGGGCACATAAACATGACTACAGTCAGCAGTCGATATGGTAACGAGTCTAGTGTACGCATGGGGTAGCCCCCACGGCCGAAATGCCTGACAACTAACATGGGGTAGCCCCCACGGCTGGAATGCCGGAGTAACTGGGAATGAACAAGTCACGTTTTAAACTATGGGGTAACCCCCACGGCAGGATGCCAGATAAAGGAAACTGTTTTCGAAACAACTAAAACGAACACCCAACCGTGAACTCACTCAACTAGTTGTTGACTCGTTACTACATGCTTTGCAGGACCATAGGTACTCAGCTGGAGCTTGCATGGAGGATGAGTCGTTGTGGGACACGGATTGCTGCGTACCTTGTTAAACTTGAAAACATTTGAACTTATGTTTTTACTTTTGAGACTTATGCTTCCGCTTGCAACTTAAACTTGTTTGTTTTGAAACACCAATCGTATTGGTTAAACTTTTATAACTGTTTATATGCTCGTTCAGTATGATTGGTGGCTGGATCCTGGTCAGTCACGCCTCCAAGCGGTAGTACTCCGCAGGTGGGATTTTGGGGGTGTGACAGATTTGCAGGCCGTGGGCTCCTGAATCCTTAGCTCCATAGCCCATTTTGAGACACCTCTGGCAACGTCCCTCATTACACTAACCATCGTGGTGTCTGTTGCTTTCGTTACACATTGGGTGAATTCCCCGATATCCACCCTGCCCCTGACCACCAGAAGTTGGCTGACTCGGGCTCTGGTGATCACTATTCCTGCGCTGCTGCTGAGCTTGAGACTGAACGGTAGCGGAACCCTTG
Organism: Helianthus annuus; assembly: GCF_002127325.2. Classification (NCBI taxonomy): domain Eukaryota; kingdom Viridiplantae; phylum Streptophyta; class Magnoliopsida; order Asterales; family Asteraceae; genus Helianthus; species Helianthus annuus. Next base: position 104,722,929 of record NC_035446.2, read on the forward strand.
CTGGAATACCCATCCCATTTCCGCTTGTTGTCACTAGGAGTAGCGGGAGTAGCAGAAGTGGTAGCGGTAGTAATAGCGCTGATACAACTAGGCAGCCTGTTCTGTTCCACTGCCCGATCCGTGAGGCGATGAGCAAGACGCTGAATGTCTTGGATATTGTCGAGGTTAGCCGATGTAGCATGGCTCTGAATCTCTGAGGCTAGACCCTTGAGGTAAAATTCGATACGCTTGCTTGGAGGGTCCACCATGGTTGGACACAAGATGGCCAGTTCGTTCGACCGTTTCGTATAAGCTTCAATTTCTGACCCCGTCATTTTCAAATGGTAAAGCTCCACTTCCCACTTGTGGATGTCATCATGCGTACAGTATTCCCTTTTAATGCGTTCTTTGAATTCGTTCCAGGGGGTGGCGTTAGCAGCTGCCAACCCTAGTATCTGTATTTGTGCGTCCCACCAGGTTAGCGCGATTCCTTCCAAAGTACCAGTGGCGTACTTGACCCTGCGAGCCTCAGGGCGTTCACACATGAAGTTCTTGAATGTGCCACTGAATGTGCTTGGACGACAGTCCATGAAGTTCTGGAATGTGCAGACAGGTCGCTGTGCGTTCTGACCCGTTGCGCGAGAAAGATAGGTCAAGGTTAAGCGCGAGAGTTGGGTCACGAGAGTAGGATCTAACATCCTAGGATAGGTCTGGAATAACAGGTTATACCTCCTGCTTGTGCGGCTGCAAACGCCGCAGCAACTTGTTCGTTAATGAGAGCCGTCAACTGGGCTTGAGTCATGTTAACACGTCCAGACATGATCAAGCAGTAAAGGTAGCATAAGTATGAATGGTTCGCGAGTAGTGCGATGACAGAAAAGTGTAAGCAAGTAGGTGTTCTCAAGCAATATCAAGTAATGAGCAGTGTAATCTAAGCATACAACGAGCAAAATTCTATGCAATTCTAGCATGTAGGCAATAACCATAAACCTTATTACCTAGAATGTCGAGTCTTGCACGTGGAGCGAAGCGTCGTTGTGGATCGTTGAGAGCACTGTTCTGGTTATAGTCTGGTTTTAATAAAAATGTTTTCCCATATTAAAACCAAGTTCTCTATAACCAATGGCTCTGATACCAATCTGTCACACCCCCAAAATCCACCCGCGGAGTATCACCACTTGGGAGCGAGACTGACCAGGATCAAGCCACCAATCATATAGAACAATATATATAGTAAGAGTATTTGCCATTAAACCAAACCAAATCTATATGAAAGGTGTTTCAAAACATAAGTAAGTTATCACTGTTTAGCGGAAGCGTATAATTAAAACCCATTGTAATAAAGTATCAACTGTCATAAGTGTTTAACATATCAATCACGATTCAAGCCCACAACGACCAGCTCCTCCCTGTGCAAGCTCCATGTATCTAACGACCTGCAAGGCATGTAACAGAGGATCAATAACCAGTTGAGCGAGTTCACAGAAAGTAAATGCGTAATCGTAAGTTCGTATGTAACATGTGGCTCTACTGGGCCGATAGTACGTTCTATTGGTAGGGGCTTCCCATGTTGTATAACCACTAGACTACTCGTAATCCATAAGTATCCTTCACAACCGAGGATAGTAGTAAGTATAAATACACGTAGGTTTTACGTGAGTATCCTTCACAACCGAGGATAGTAGTAAGTATAAGTACACGTAGGTTTTACGTGAGTATCCTTCACAACCGAGGATAGTAGTAAGTATAAGTCTACGTAGATTGTAAGTATGTGTCCTGCACAACCGAGGACAGTGAATAGCATAAGTATGTGTCCTGCACAACCGAGGACAGTGAGTAGCATAAGTATGTGTCCTGCACAACCGAGGACAGTGGATAGCTTAAGTATGTGTCCTGCACAACCGAGGACAATGGTATGGTAGTCTTGTAACAGTGTAAGTACAGTTCTATTCAATCTCAATCCTTCAATCCCAATTCCCGTGCCCTGGGAATCCCATGCCTTAGTAAGAGTGTGAACTCACCTTGGTTTGCTCGGTATGTTATGTGGGTGCTCGCAACAATAAATCACTTAATCAAGGCCTAAGGTAATGCATGTATTCACAGTCAGTACATGTTTGTAAGGTTTCACATGCAAAGTTCGTCACATAGTGTGTATAACAGTTAACATTAAGCACTACAACCAGTTAATCATCTTCATACGATTCAAGGAAGATCATGCGGTTAACATACTTCACCAAGTTATCACACTGAACAGGATTCACACACTAAAAGTGTTACATGTCTAACTGAATTAACTTCTTACAGCCATAACGGAGTTAATATGTTTAACTGGTTTTACCATCTGACACAGTTTATTAACTAATATAGTTAACAGAGTTAATAACTTGATCAAGAGTCGAATCATGTGTATAACAAGAAATAGTTGGGCTATCACATACAACAACAATCAAAGTCTCATACTTAAACATGAAGTCGGTCACCCCACACAAGTAAAAGGTCGGACATATTCATATTAAATAAATTCGGACTTAATGTCCTTGGATAAAACTCGGACATCAGTGTGTGTGTGGGGGGGGGGGGTTAACAAGGTCGGACAAAGAGACATGGGGTAAAACTCGGACCCTAGGTCATGAAACTCGGACCTGATGGGCTTTCCATTTACAAGGTCGGACAAGTATACAACATATAAAAGTTCGGGCTAGCTAAATCCAAGCACATATTCAGACTACCCTTGCAAACATATGAACTTCGGACCAATGTAATTAACAAAAGTCGGACCATAGGGATTTTTGACAAACTCGGACCAAGGGCATTCCAACCAAAACTCGGACTCAAGGTATTCCAACCAAAACTCGGACTCCTTTCTCTCTTACACAAAGTCGGACTAGCCTTTCCCTCTTGTTAAAACTCGGACAAGGCTTCCCCTTGTCAAAATTCGGACCAGCTTCACAATTCGAACTTCGGACCCCCCCTAGTTTCACACATAAAGTTCGGACTATGCTTTTATTATATAAAAGTCGGACTTGATTTCATGGATTAAACTCAGACTATCTTAATCACATAGTTCGGATTCAAAAACCCTAATTGCACAGCAGCATAAGAAAAGTAACGTACAGCATGTTCATACGATCCTGAACCCTATTCTCTTTACTTTTGCATAGAAGAAACCAAATCAACAATCAAGCGTTCTATCATATCAAACATCTAATTCATCAGACAATGGATTATACGATGAATCATCTTCATATCACACTAATCAACATAAATCAAAAACACAGAACCATCATATGAAGACTAGGGTTTACAAGAATTTCAAGAATCAAGCATTGATAACAATCAAACAACCAATAAACAATGATTACACAATTACCTTGGATGAGATTCTAGAGAAGGAGAGGAATCAAGAATGAATGTCTTGTGCCAATGATGGTGGTGATGATGATTGCTAGGGGATTAGAGAATAGCAAGTACGTGTTTTGTTTTGTGTGCAAATGATTAGTGAATGATTAGGGAAGGGGATTAGGGTTATGAGTTGTTAAGGTTTCACTATCAACCCTAAACACCCTTAAGTATTATTTATTACAGTTTCAACACCACATTCCATTAATTGCCAAAGCTTTCACAAGTAACACATAACCATGCACAAACACACAACACACTTCATTATACCAAAATGTTACAGTTCCATAACAAATTATTGATGCAAATAAATAACTAAACAAACAATGAACGTGCAATAAATGCGAAATAGGAATCTTGGAAATTCGAGTTGTCACAGTGACAGTTGGGGGATTAAGATGATAACATCAACACCAGTCCACCCACAAGCCAATGGCCAAGCAGAATCATCCAACAAGATCATCATCAACAATCTGAAGAAGAAACTTGGATCCAAGAAGGGGAAATGGGCAGAGGAATTGCCTTATGTGCTTTGGGCTGACAGGACAACTCCCAAGAATGCTACTGGTCAAACACCCTTCTCTTTGGTGTTTGGGGCAGAAGCAGTGATCCCAACAAAAATGGTGGTTCCAACTGCTAGAACAAGTACTCGTGATCCTGAAGAGAATGCTGCAAACCTGGCTCAGGATTTGGATACTATTGAAGAAATCAGGGATCTGGCTAGGATAAGGATGGCTAGCTACCAACAAAGAATGGCTGGTGCTTACAACAAAAATGTCAGAATAAGGAAATTCCAAGTGGGGGATATGGTATTGAGAAAAGCATTCCAAAATACCATCAATCCTGCTGACGGGAAATTAGCACCAAAGTGGGAAGGCCCTTACTTGATTGAAGCTGAAGCAGGAAAAGGGGCATATAGATTGCTAACCATGGAAGGAAATTTGTTACCTAGAGCCTGGAATGCTGGTCACTTAAAGAAATATTTCATGTGAACAGGATCCTCTTGGCACATATGATCCTTATATTGAAAGCATCCTCGAAGGATCCCGATAATGTCAATGATCCTTACTCTGGTAATATCCTAATCCTAAACTATTCCATTTTCTTATTTTTACCAAAGGATAAGGATCATGTATCCTTCATCCTCCTCTCACGAGAATTTGAGTTTTGATAGTCCAGGTATCCTCAGCATATTATTGATAGTCTTCAAAAGCATCTCAGATCCTTGGGTTCAACCCCAGTTATCCTTGGGCTTGTCCCCAGTTTTCGCCTGTAGCGCACGATGATCCTGGTATAGTTCATGTCTTTGGGACCAGTACCCACTCCAGGGGCTGATAACCTCATCGTACTGGCTATACCTAGGATCCTATGTATAATGGTAGACGTACCATACATCCGTTCCTAAGGTTTCTAACGTTTTCACGTTAGCTAAGGTTTTGGCATTTTCATGTCACTAAGTTTGGATAGTCGCCAGTAAGGGCCATACTCCAGTTTACATACGATCCTTGGGCTTGTCCCCAGTTATCCTTTGGGCTTGTCCCCAGTTATCCTTCGGGCTTGTCCTTAGTGATCCTATGGGCTTGTCCCCAGTTATCCTTTGGGCTTGTCCCCAGTTACTAACTTGTCTTTTATATTGGCTTAGTCCCAAGTTATGTTCTATTATTCAGGTTTTCGAAGTTAAAACAATTAAGGATCCTTAATCCTTATTATCCATTAAAATTTCATTTACGGTTATCCTGATTAAAGGTTAGGATCCTAACTTGGATTCTCAGGTATGATCCTTAACTGTTTTTAATCCTATTTATTGTTTCTTTATGCTAACCCTTGAAATTTGACAACTAAACCTGTGACCCTTAAAATATGTACTACTTTTTGGGATTTTTCAACTATAGGATATTTGATCAAGGATCATATCCTAAATGTTTTCAATCTGACTTATTCAAAATTACTTATTCAATAAATGTACACCAAAACAATGGGGAATTAAAGGAACAAAAAGGATAATAACACAAGATAAGCGACAAAAGTTTAAGATTTTATTTATAAACGAAAGGAGTAACCCTTCAAAGGTTGTCAAAATTACCTACCCCGAGCATCTACCAGCAATACGTGGCCCGTCCGCTGGGGTAGGTAAAGGGTGTCCATGATAATAGGTTCAAAAGTTATGCAGGGATATAAAGGCGGCAGGATCACAATGGCTTCATCCCCCAAACAGAGGATCCCTCCACCATTTGCAATCCTACCTATTGTCTGAAGGATCCTGGATCCCTAATCCTAAAACTATTGTTTAAAGTTACAGACCATCATTGTTTAAAACATCACAACCACAAAAGAAACCACTACCAAAATTAAAAAAATTGGGCTCCGGCTATGTCTAGAAGTTTCCTTCATCGCCCAATTCTGCAGCTCAAATCTTCGCTGCACCATCACCACCAGCTCCACTTGCTTCCCCCTGATCCTTGCCAGCATCACCACCTTCAAGCATTGGGATCTCCTCAGCCTCCTCATCATCCTCCAACTCTGCCAGCCTCGCCTTCCAGCCCTCCACGTCCCATGTGCTCTTGTCGAAGGAAGGATCCTGAGCCTCCGCAGCCATCTGCAGCTGGATCTTATACATGGTTATCGCAGCAGAGACCTTGGCATCCTGGGTAATGTCATGCTTCTTATAATCAAAATTGATCAGCACCCTGGCAGCTTTATCCTTGGTGGCCCGGAGCTCCTTCTCAAGATCAGCAATCTTGAGATCCTTCAGCACACCCATCTGTTGGAGGTCAGCAATTTGGCGATCTTGATCCTCGACGTGGCCAACATAAGTTTCTATTTCAGCAAATTTCTGCAAGGAAAACAAGGCATAACGTCAGAAACAAGTGATCCTCAAAATTGTCAGGATAACGAACAGGGGTAATGATCCTTACCTTGTTGAAGTAGTCCAGAAACTGTTAGCGAAGCAGGGGCAGGCCTTGTAGATCCTCAGAGGCCTTTCTCTTCTTTCCTTTACCCCTAATAGGTGCTTTAGGGGCTGAAGCAGTTGGGCTGGCAGCAGGAGTCTTCTTCCTTGCAGATTTGACATTAGCAAGATCATCAATGCTGTTAGGGCTGGATTTTTATGACTTATGATCCTTACATATGATCCTAACCAGTGATCCTTATTTCTTTGGCAGATAGTGATCCTCAGAAGAGTTCCAGGATCAGGATCACGGACCATCACAGGGATCCTCATACTAACAGTTGTTTTCGTTGGATTTAATGTTATCTTGCAGGAATGTCTGGCAGGATCTGCTCTTAGCAACGTAAACAAGGGACTCGTCTTTACAACTTTGGCATATGCTTAATCAGAGATAAACGTTGTGGACGATATGGAAACTCGGCATAATTTAAGGGCGATAATTTAGGCTAGATTTACTTTTATTCCTAAAGGGGTAACGAGCTAATAGTTAGTCTATTTACCTAAAATAGGGCCACTCACACTTGTATAAATAGCTCTCTTCCACATTCGGAAGACACAACACACTTCCCTCACGCTTTGACACACGACACTATAGTGATCCTTGTACTTAGCTCGTTACCATCCGAAGTTGTAACCTTTATTTGTTATATTGAAGTTTGGTGATCGGTAGTTTCCATCAACCGAGGTTTTTTATGCCGGAGATCATTCATTGATCAAGGGCTTTTTCCTCGTATAAATCCTTGTGTCACTTGTGCATTTTATATTTAAGTGATCCTTCACTTTGTTCATCATACCAAGCATCATTCCCCGTTTACATAAAGTTTGGTTGCATTATCCTTGTGTGATTTTTGACCAAAACAGTTTGGCGCCCACCATGGGGCAATTGGTGCTTCATTCATAAAAAGTTTTTCTGTTGGTGACCATTCCGGAGTGTTGCATGGCTTCGTCGTTGAAGAATACCTCCACAGCGATGTCGGCAGTCAATTCATCTACTGGCATTCCACCTTTGCCTCCACCACCAGCCGGATCTCAGAAAAATGCTGAGAAGAGACCAACTTCTATCTCCTCTAAACCATCATCTTCTGCTCTAACTTCTTCTGTTCCCAGTACTAGTGATATATTTACTTTGATTTTGCAGATAAGGGATCGTATGCAGCAGCAGGATGAAACTAATGACAGGATCCTCAGAGAAATCGGAGATCTCAAAAGACAAAAGAAAACGACAGAGGATCATTCCCCACTGATGCCCAAATCTTTGAATTTTGATACTCCAATGATTACTTCTCAGCCATCAGAGGTCCCAGACATTCAATATGTGGGTGGATCAAGAGGAATGCATTTCGGCCCAGCAGCAGTGACTCAGGCATCAGGATCATATTTCCAACCGGCAGGATCCTATACTCAACATATGGGATCCTTCATGAACTCAGGATCCTCCTTCGTTCCAGGATCATCTCAGGTTCAAGGATCCTCCTTCGTCCCAGGATTATCCCAGGTTCAAGAATTCTCCTTCGTCCCAGGATCATCCCAGGTTCAAGGATCATCCTTCGTTCCAGGATCATCCCAGGTCCAAGGATCCTCCATCGTTCCAGGATCATCCCAGGTTCAAGGATCCCTTCAGATACAAGGATCCTTGAAGAATTTGCAAACAGGAAGTCTAGATGTCCATCAAGGAGATTTTATTCCAATGCAGACCATTGCTTCCACTGGTCCATCCATTATCCCAGAATCCCAGCAATATGGATTCACACCCAATGTTCCTAACTTGAACCCGATGGGAGGTGACACTTTTAATAACTCTCTTACCACTAACCACAGATTCATGCAGGATACAGGTATCAATCATGCTATGGCCAGAGAACTACAGAAATTAAAGGATATGATATCGAGTGTTCCAGGGGTAGTCAAACCTATCCCGGAAATTGCAGATGGAAGCCATAAGGTATCTCGTTTTGCACCACCAATTTGTGATGCTGAGATACCCAAAAGGTTCCATATCCCTACTATGAAGCTGTATGATGGTACAACGGATCCTGAGGAACACATAGCACAATACAGGGAGAGGATGGAGATCAATCCAATTCCAGAAAAGTTAAAGGAAGCATGCTTATGCAAAGGATTTGGATCCACTCTTACTGGATCAGCTCTTAAATGGCTGCTAAGTCTTCCCCCTTACTCTATTACTTCATTTGCTAATTTAGTTAATTTATTCAATAATCAATTCTCTTGTAGTAGAAAGTTTGAAAGATTGACTAGTGATTTATATAGGGTAACTCAGGGTCATAATGAATCATTAAGGGATTACATAACCAAGTTTAGTAAAGAATCCTTGGATATTCCTAACTTGGATATGGCCACAGCTGTTGAGGCCTTCAAGATGGGATTGCTGAAGGATTCATTGTTCTATGATGATCTTGTTATGACACCATGCAGGAACCTAGATGAAGTAAGAACTCGGGCACTCAGGTTCATCCGGCTAGAGGATGACAAGAGGATCCAGGAAAGACAAGCAGGATCCTCAAAGCAAGAAAAGCAAGGATCCTCTTTCAAAAGCAACAGATTCAAATCCTACAATAGGAATGACAACCAGAACGTGCATGCCGTTGACCAAGAAGAGGATGATGAGGATTACCCTCCGATTTCTGAATATTGTTTTTCCGTTGATAATCATGAACTAATCCTTGCAATGCAGAATCTATGAGAAAAAGCCAGATGGCCCAGAAAAAACGACAAGCCAACTGGAATTAAAGACAAATCGAAGTGGTGTGCATACCACGAGGATTTCAGGCATTTAACTGAAGAATGCATCGCATTAAGAAAGGAAATTGGATATCTGCTAAGCAAGGGGCATCTAAAAGAGTTGTTGGGAAGAAAAAAGCAAAGGACTCAGGATCCTGAGAGGATCCCTGAGAAAGCTCCAGCTCCTCCGGCAGATGCACAAGTAATCAACTTTATTTCTGGAGGATCAGACATATGTGGTACATCCTTCTCGGCAGCTAAAAGGCATGCAAAGGAAGCTAAAATGGATAACGGAGAAAGACCTATTCGAACATCAAGTGTCTCGGAAGGAAAAGTCATAACCTTTGATGAGGATGATCGAATTAACATCCAGGATCCTCATCATGATAGTCTAGTCATCACTCTCTTTATCTCTAACCATTTTGTCCGCAGGATCCTTATTGACGGAGGAAGCTCAGTAAATATTATCCAGCTTGATGTTCTGAAGAAGATGGGTATCTCTGAATCAGATATCACACCAAGATCCTCCGTGCTTGTGGGATTTAGTGGCGAAACTAAGAAAATTTTGGGGGACATCAAACTCCCAATCTATGTGGAAGGATTACATAATTATCAAAAATTTTGTGTTATTGACTGTTTGTCTTGTTGTAATGTTATCCTTGGCAGGCCCTGGATACATGATATGAAAGCAGTCCCATCCACCTATCATCAATGTGTGAAGCTCCCTAGCCCATGGGGAATAATCAAGATCGACAGTGATCAGCAGGAGGCTAAGGATTGTTACACCTCGTCAATGAAACCAGCCTCGAAGCCAAGGGAGCAATAGCAATTACAGTATCCTCCAAGGGATGTCTTGGAGGCAAGAGAACAGGATGTGGACGAAATCCTTTTGGATCCTAATGGTCCTGAATCAAAAATCTATATAGGATCAGGGATCCTTGGCAAGATAAAAGAAGACCTAGTATCCTTCCTCAAAAGAAGAAAGTCTACCTTTGCATGGAAACATGAGGATATGACAGGTATATCTAAGGATATTATAACTCATAAACTTGGCATTGACAGGTCAATCAAACCAATCCATCAAAAAAGGAGGAAGTTTGCACCGGAAAGAAATGTCATTATCCAGGAAGAGGTAGAAAGGCTACTTCGAGCAGGTATGATTAGAGAGGTAAAATATCCAAAATGGCTAGCCAATGTGGTTGTTGTTCAAAAGAAAAACGAAAAGTGGAGGGTATGTGTCGATTTCACTGATCTAAATAAGGCATGTCCCAAGGATCCTTTCCCATTACCCCACATTGACTCCATGGTGGATGCAACGGCGGGTCATGAACTGTTAACCTTTATGGATGCATCATCTGGATTCCAACAAATTCAGATGGAACCATCTGACCAGGAGGGTACGGCTTTTATGACCCCAACCGGTTTATATTGTTATATTGCTATGCCCTTTGCATTAAGAAATGCAGGTGCAACATATAAAAGGCTGGTGAATATGATGTTCAAAGATCAAATTGGACAAACTATGGAAGTATACATAGACGATATGGTTGTGAAATCCAAGAAGGCTGAGGATCACCTAAGGGACTTGGAGGAAGCGTTTGATATCCTTGATAATTATAACATGAAGCTTAATCCTTCAAAATGTCACTTCGGTGTTAAAGCAGGCAAATTCTTAGGATATATGGTAACTCAGAGGGGCATTGAAGCAAGCCCGGAACAAATTAAAGCATTGGTGAATATCAAATCCCCTGCCAACGCTAAGGATGTGCAAAGGTTAACAGGCAGGATAGCGGCTCTAAATAGGTTCATATCCAAATCCTCAGAAAGATGTAAAGAATTCTATGATATCCTAAGAAAGAACAAGAAATTTGAGTGGACTGAAAAGCATGAGAATGCTTTACAAGCCCTCAAAGAATACATGTCCTCAGCTCCAGCATTGATGAAACCCGGAAAAGGAGATGTGTTATCCTTATACCTGGCGGTATCCTCAACAGCTGTAAGTGCAGTCCTTGTTAAGGATCATGAAGGTACACAATATCCTGTCTATTATGGAAGTAAGAGTTTACTTGATGCTGAATCCAGGTACTCACACCTTGAAAAACTTATTCTTGCATTAATTATGGCATCTACTAAGCTAAGACATTATTTTGAAACCCATGCTATTGTTGTTAGAACTAATTTTCCAATCAAGAATGTCCTCAGGAAACCAGAGATGTCCGGAAGGATGGCTAAGTGGGCAGTAAAGCATAGTGCCCATGATATAAGATATGAGCCTAGAACAGCCATCAAATCTCAAGCATTAGCAGACTTTGTGGCTGATTTCAGTAGTGATCTACAAAAGGAAGCCGAATTGGAGGTCCAGCAGCTGGATGAGACCAAGGATCCTTGGATACTACACACTGATGGATCCTCAAATGTCAAAGGCACAGGGCTCGGCATACTACTAAAATCGCCACAGGGGGACATAATACCCCATTCCGTAGCTTGTGAGTTCCAAGCCACTAATAATGAGGCTGAATATGAAGCCTTAATCGCTGGCTTACAAATTGCTAAGCTTATGGGGATCAGGTATCTTGAGGTATATGTAGATTCATTGTTAATTACTAACCACTTTAATGGATCCTATGCTGTGAAAGGTGAAAAACTAACCAAATATCTAGAGATAGTCAAAGAATTGGCACTCTCCTTTGTTTCTTTCAGTTTGTCACAGGTACCAAGGGAGGAAAATACAGAAGCTGATGCATTGGCCAATCTAGGATCATCTTTGAAGATTCCAGAAAATATAAGTATCCCCATCATCCATATCCTGGCTCCTGCTATTGAAAAACAGGTGGCCATGGAAATAGAAGAGGATACTGCAATGATCCCTAGCGAGGATACTCAATCTTATTCAGGATCATGGATCTCACCAATCATGAGATACTTACAACACGGGGAGATTCCTATGGGAGAAAATCCTAGGGCTTTCAGGATTAAGGTATCTCAATTCACAAGCTTAAATAATGTGTTATATAAGCGATCTCTTGCAGGACCATATTTAAGATGTATTGAGGATCCTGAAATTCAAGAAGTGTTAAAAGACTTCCATGAAGGAGATTGTGGAAACCACACTGGGGGCAGGGCATTGTTCTCAAGGATCCTTAGGACAGGATACTATTGGCCAACTATGAAGAGGGATGCTGTGGAATATGCTAAGAAGTGTGATCCTTGTCAAAGACACAGCAATATCCTTTATCAGCCGGCTGAATTTCTACATCCTATACCATCCTCTTGGCCATTCATGAGATGGGGATGGATATAGTTGGCAAGCTCCCTAAGGCACCTGGTGGAAAAGTATTCATGCTTGCCATGACTGACTACTTCTCCAAGTGGATAGAGGCCGAAGCCTTTGCCCAAGTCAGAGAAAAGGAAGTGATATCCTTTATTAAAAGAAACATTATAACTAGATTTGGCATTCCTTCTGAAATTGTATGTGATAATGGTTCCCAATTTATTGGGAGCAGGACTACTAACTTTTGTGACAGTTGGGGGATTAAGATGATAACATCAACACCAGTCCACCCACAGGCCAATGGCCAAGCAGAATCATCCAACAAGATCATCATCAACAATCTGAAGAAGAAACTTGGATCCAAGAAGAGGAAATAGGCAGAGGAATTGCCTTATGTGCTTTGGGCTGACAGGACAACTCCCAAGAATGCTACTGGTCAAACACCCTTCTCTTTGGTGTTTGGGGCAGAAGCAGTGATCCCAACAGAAATGGTGGTTCCAACTGCTAGAACAAGTACCCGTGATCCTGAAGAAAATGCTGCAAACTTGGCTCAGGATTTGGATACTATTGAAGAAATCAGGGATCTGGCTAGGATAAGGATGGCTAGCTACCAACAAAGAATGGCTGGTGCTTACAACAAAAATGTCAGAATAAGGAAATTCCAAGTGGGGGATATGGTATTGAGAAAAGCATTCCAAAATACCATCAATCCTGCTGACGGGAAGTTAGCACCAAAGTGGGAAGGCCCTTACTTGATTGAAGCTGAAGCAGGAAAAGGGGCATATAGATTGCTAACCATGGAAGGAAATTTGTTACCTAGAGCCTGGAATGCTGTTCACTGAAAGAAATATTTCATGTGAACAGGATCCTCCTGGCACATATGATCCTTACATTGAAAGCATCCTCGAAGGATCCCGATAATGTCAATGATCCTTACTCTGGTAATATCCTAATCCTAAACTATTCCATTTTCTTATTTTTACCAAAGGATAAGGATCATGTATCCTTCATCCTCCTCTCACGAAAATTTGAGTTTTGATAGTCCAGGTATCCTCAGCATATTATTGATAGTCTTCAAAAGCATCTCAGATCCTTGGGTTCAACCCCAGTTATCCTTGGGCTTGTCCCCAGTTTTCGTCTGTAGCGCACGATGATCCTGGTATAGTTCATGTCTTTGGGACCAGTACCCACTCCAGGGGCTGATAACCTCATCGTACTGGCTATACCTAGGATCCTACGTATAATGGTAGACGTACCATACATCCGTTCCTAAGGTTTCTAACGTTTTCACGTTAGCTAAGGTTTTGGCATTTTCATGTCACTAAGTTTGGATAGTCGCCAGTAAGGGCCATACTCCAGTTTACATACGATCCTTGGGCTTGTCCCCAGTTATCCTTTGGGCTTGTCCCCAGTTATCCTTCGGGCTTGTCCTTAGTGATCCTATGGGCTTGTCCCCAGTTATCCTTTGGGCTTGTCCCCAGTTACTAACTTATCTTTTATATTGGCTTAGTCCCAAGTTATATTCCATTTTTTCAGGTTTTCGAAGTTAAACAATTAAGGATCCTTAATCCTTATTATCCATTAAAGTTTTACTTATGGTTATCCTGATTAAAGGTTAGGATCCTAACTTGGATCCTCAGGTATGATCCTTAACTATTTTTAATTTCATTATCCATTTGAATAACCTTTAGACCTTGACAACTGAACCTATGATCCTTAAAATAAACTACCTTGAAAATTTTCGATTATAGGATATTTGATCCAGGATCATATCCTAAATTTCTTAAACATTATTTGCTCAACTTTTCTTACTCAAACAAACATGTGTCAAAACAATTGAAAATAAAAAGGATAATAACACAAAAAAATTGGGCTCCGGCTATGTCTAGAAGTTTCCTTCATCGCCCAATTCTGCAGCTCAAACCTTCGCTGCACCATCACCACCAGCTCCACTTGCTTCTCCCTGATCCTTGCCAGCATCACCACCTTCAAGCATTGGGATCTCCTCAGCTTCATCATCATCCTCCAACTCTGCCAGCCTTGCCTTCCAGCCCTCCACGTCCCATGTGCTTTTGTCGAAGGCAGGATCCTGAGCCTCCGCAGCCATCTGCAACTGGATCTTGTACATGGTTATCGCAGCAGAGACCTTGGCATCCTGGGTGATATCATGCTTCTCATAATCGAAGTTGATCACCATTTTGGCAGCTTCATCCTTGGTAGCCCGAAGCTCCTTCTCAAGATCAGCAATCTTGAGACCCTTCAGCACACCCATCTGTTGGAGGTCAGCGATTTGGCGGTCTTGATCCTCAACGTGGCCAATATAAGTTTCTATTTCAGCAAATTTCTGCAAAAAGGGAAAAGGGTAAGCCCAGGACCAGGTGATCCTCAAACAAGCAGGATATATAAGCAGGGGCAGTGATCCTTACCTCATTGACGTAATCAAGAAACTGTTGGCGGAGCAGGGAAATCCTTGGAGACCCTCAGCATCAGAGGTTTTCCTCTTCTTTCCTCCCTTCCCTCTCACAGGTGCCTTGGGGACAGAGGTACTCGGGCTGGCAGGATTCTTCCTCCTTGAAGGTTTGACGTTGGACAGATCTTCAACGCCAAATTTTGAAGCAGACTTAGCAGATTTTCCAGCGCCTACACAACCAAAATAAGATAAGTATTCTAACTAATTTAGAAATCCTACATAGAACTACTTTTTAACAAGGATACTTACTTGACATTGTGGCAGATGCGGAGGATACTTCCTGTGAATCTTGGGTGGCAACTTGAAAACTTCTAATCTCGTGATCAAGCTTCTTGAAGGCTAAAACTCTCTCTTTTGCAGCAGGAGTCAACTTGAGATGAGCAACGGATATGGCTGCACAAAAAACAAAGAAAATATTAGTGACCCTTATCCTAAGGAACAAACCTTATGGTGATCCTTCCAGGATCCTCTATCCTACCATGAGTAGCCCACTCCTTGGGCAGATCCTTCCCATCAGGGATGGTATCCCTCCTAACAAAAAAGAACCGACGCTTCCAGTTTGTGTCGTTCTTGGTGACCTTAAGAACAGGATGATCCTCTCCAGCTTTCTGCTTAAACAGATACCGATGGGATCCAAACGTTGTGAGATCATACATCTCAGCCAGCTCCGCCATTCCTAAGTCAATCCTTTCCTGCTCAATGATCCTTTCAAGGGTATACAACACCCTCCAGATCATGGGCATAGCCTGGATATAGCAGATGCCGGTGAGAGAGAAGAAGGATTGAGTGAACTGTGGGAAAGGATACGAATATCCTATCAAGAACGGAGTAACAGGAAAGGCTACCCAAGAATCAGAGATAAAATCACTCAAAGCGGTAGAAGTAAAAGACTTGAAGATGGTGTTCACCGGAAAACAATGACGAATTTTGTCGACCTGAGGATCGGTAAAACAGCACCTCTCGGCGGGAGAATCCTTGATGATCCCTTGACCCTTCAAGGACTATTCTTCTCAGGATCCTTATGCGGAGAATTCCGGAGCAACATCTTTGCAAGAATAATGGAAAGAGATAGAAAAACATAGTAAGAGAAGGAAGAAAGAAGAAAAGAGATACCTGATTGATCTTCGGACGAGAATATAAAGGGAGTCTCTCTTGAATTTAAATGCAAATTGATCCTATCTTTAACACCTATTTATAATGATGATTTGCAGGGCTGTCACTTCTGTGACGTAAGGTTCGCAACGGCTAGTCCGTCTCTAACGGCTAGTTATTCGATTAACTTGTTGAGGATAAGATCAAACAAAATACAACTCGTTTATTTACAATATTACTCCTTATATTTTGGGGGCAATTGTTAGGGCTGGATTTTTATGACTTATGATCCTTACATATGATCCTAACAAGTGATCCTTATTTCTTTGGCAGATGGTGATCCTCAGAAGAGTTCCAGGATCAGGATCACGGACCATCACAGGGATCCTCATACTAACAGTTGTTTTCGTTGGATTTAATGTTATCTTGCAGGAATGTCTGGCAGGATCCGCTCTTAGCAACGTAAACAAGGGACTCGTCTTTACAACTTTGGCATATGCTTAATCAGAGATAAACGTTGTGGACGATATGGAAACTCGGCATAATTTAAGGGCGATAATTTAGGCTAGATTTACTTTTATTCCTAAAGGGGTAACGAGCTAATAGTTAGTCTATTTACCTAAAATAGGGCCACTCACACTTGTATAAATAGCTCTCTTCCACATTCGGAAGACACAACACACTTCCCTCACGCTTTGACACACGATACTATAGTGATCCTTGTACTTAGCTCGTTACCATCCGAAGTTGTAACCTTTATTTGTTATATTGAAGTTTGGTGATCGGTAGTTTCCATCACCCGAGGTTTTTTATGCCGGAGATCATTCATTGATCAAGGGCTTTTTCGTCGTATAAGTCCTTGTGTCACTTGTGCATTTTATATTTAAGTGATCCTTCACTTTGTTCATCATGCCAAGCATCATTCCCCGTTTACATAAAGTTTGGTTGCATTATCCTTGTGTGATTTTTGACCAAAACAAATGCCAAACTTTGAGGCAGACTTAAAAGATTTTCCAGCACCTACACAACCAAAATAAGATAGGTTTTCTATTTAAACTTGAAAATCCTACATAGAATTACTTTCTAAATAAGGTTACTTACTTGACATTGTGACAGAGGCAGAGGATACTTCTTGGGAATCTTGGGTAGCAACCTGGAAAGTTCTTGTCTCCGGATCAAGCTTCTTGAAGGCCAAAAGTCTCTCTTTTGCAGCAGGTGTCAACTTCAGACGAGAGATGGAGATAGCTGCACAATAAACAAGAAAATATTAGTGATCCTTATCCTAAGGAACAAATCTTATCGTGATCCTTCCAGGATCCTCTATCCTACCATGAGTAGCCCACTCTTTGGGCAGATCCTTCCCATCTGGGATGGTATCTCTCCTAACAAAGAAGAACCGACGCTTCCAGTTTGTGTCGTTCTTGGTGACCTTGAAGACAGGATGATCCTCTCCAGCTTTTCGCTTAAACAGATAACGATGGGGTCCGAAAGTGGTAAGATCATACATCTCAGCCAGCTCCGCCATACCGAGGTCAATCCCCTCTTGCTCAATGATCCTCTCAAGGGTATACAACACCCTCCAGATCATGGGCATAGCCTGGATATAGCAGATGCCGGTGAGAGAGAAGAAGGATTGAGTGAACTGTGGGAAAGGATACGAATACCCTATCAAGAACGGAGTAACAGGAAAGGCTACCCAAGAATCAGAGATAAAATCACTCAAAGCGGTAGAAGTAAAAGACTTGAAGATGGTGTTCGCCGGAAAACAATGACGAATTTTGTCGACCTGAGGATCGGTAAAACAGCACCTCTCGGCGGGAGAATCCTTGATGATCCCTTGACCCTTCAAGGGACTATTCTTCTCAGGATTCTTATGCGGAGAGTTCCGGAGCAACATCTTTGCAAGAATAATGGAAAGAGATAAAAAAAACAGAGTAAGAGAAGGAAGAAAGAAGAAAAGAGATACCTGATTGATCTTCGGACGAGAATATAAAGGGAGTCTCTCTTGAATTTAAATGCAAATTGATCCTATCTCTAACTCCTATTTATAATGATGATTTGCAGGGCTGTCACTTCTGTGACGTAAGGTTTGCAACGGCTAGTCCGTCTCCAACGGCTAGTTATCCGTTACTTTGTTGCGGATAAGATCAACAAAATACAACTCGTTTATTTACAAATATTACTCCTTATATTTTGGGGGCAATTGTTAGGGCTGGATTTTTATGACCTATGATCCTTACATGTGATCCTTATATGTGATCCTAACCAGTGATCCTTGTTTCTCTGGCAGATAGTGATCCTTAGAAGAATTCCAGGATCAGGATCACGGAGTATCCTAGGGATCCTCATACTAACGATTGTTCTCTTTGGATTTAATGTTGTCTTGCAGGAATTTCGAGAAGGATCCGCTCTTAGCAACGTAAACAAAAGACTCGTCTTTACAACTTTGGCATAAGCACAATCAAAGATGGACGTTATGGACGATATGGAAACTCAGCATAATTTAAGGGCGATAATTTAGGCTAGATTTACTTCTATTCCTAAAGGGGTAACGAGCTAATAGTTAGGTTATTTACCTAAAATACGACCACTCACACTTGTATAAATAGCACTCTTCCACATTCGGAAGACACAACACACTTCCCTCACGCTTTGACACACGATACTATAGTGATCCTTGTACTTAGCTCGTTACCATCCGAAGTTGTAACCTTTATTTGTTATATTGAAGTTTGGTGATCGGTAGTTTCCATCACCCGAGGTTTTTTATGCCGGAGATCATTCATTGATCAAGGGCTTTTTCCTCGTATAAATCCTTGTGTCACTTGTGCATTTTACATTTAAGTGATCCTTCACTTTGCTCATCATACCAAGCATCATTCCCCGTTTACATAAAGTTTGGTTGCATTATCCTTGTGTGATTTTTGACCAAAACAATCTTGCACTATGAAATCATGAAATTAGGGTTTTCTAGTCGTAAGAATGTAACTGTTGAATAAAGAAAACGTAACTGCTTCGATTACAGAGAATGAATGATTGAATGTTGTCTGAGTTTTGTGTAATGCAAAGGGTCCGAGTTTTCACTTGTTATGTTGTCTGAGTTTTGTGTAAGACCCTTATGGTCCGAGTTTTGTTAACCACATGATGTCCGATCTTCGAAACAATATAAGCATATGTCCGACTTTTTCTTGAAGTTTATGTCCGAGCTTTAGGGTTTGTCATATGGTCCAAGTTTTGGCCTAGGTTAAGGGTGGTCCGAGTTTGTGACCACACCCCCTTTGTCCGACTTTTACATTAGGATATGGGGTCTGAGCTTTTCAAATAGAGGCTATGTAGTCCGAGTTTCTTGTATAATCACCTAATCCGAGTTTCATATATATATTACTATAGTCCGACTTTTGTAATATATTACATGATGTCCGACCTTTCTTTATGTAACCAAGGGATGTCCGAGTTTCATGTTTAGGGACATGGTCCGACTTTTAAACAGGGGAAACCCCCCCCCCCACACTTGTCTGAGTTTTTATGAAGGGCAAGGCCCTGTCTGATTCTGATGTGTGTTTAATATGAGGCCATGAATGTGTATTAAATAATGATTGAATCTGATAAGATGTGTATGTCACTTTCGTAAGCCGCTAACTCAGTTAAACTTGTTAAGTTTATCAACGCCGAGAATATACGAAGTATGATAACAGTGACAAATATGTTAACCTCCATGTTAGACTGAAATGTGAAAGCAAAGGTGTGATGCATGAATTATGTGAATACGATGAACTGATTACGTGACGTATGATTCTATATATGATCGTATGATATTGAATACAACTGTATGATCTTGCGTGTATGAATGTGATATCATCCTGTACACAATAAGCACACAAAACACAGTTGCTTGATTTCCAATGACTCGCAAACCCTAATTTGGATGCAAACACTTACATCGTATCATGTGCAATATATCATAGGTCGTGTGTAACGCACTTAGACATTTACTAAACCTTAGAAGCAATAACATACCGAGCAAACCAAGGTGAGTTCACACCCTTACTAAGGCATGGGATTCCCAGGGTTGGGAATGGGATTGAAGGAATAAGGTTGAATAGATTCATACTGACACTACCACTAGACTACCAAACCAGCGTCCTCGGTTGTGCAGGACACATACGTAAACCTACGTATGCTTATACTACTTACTGTCCTCGGTTGTGCAGGACACATGCGTAAGGCCCACATATGCATATGCTTCTTACTGTCCTCGGTTGTGCAGGACCCCTACGTAAAATCTACGTATACTTATACTTACTACTATCCTCGGTTGTGAAGGATACTCACGTAAAACCTACGTGTATTTATACTTACTACTATCCTCGGTTGTGAAGGATACTCACGTAAAACCTACGTGTATTTATACTTACTACTATCCTCGGTTGTGAAGGATACTTACGTAAACCTACGTAAAGCTTGTACATACTACTGTTCTCGGTTGTGAAGAACACTTATGGTTACGAATAGTCTAGTGGTTATACAACATGGGAAGCCCCCACCAATAGAACGTACTATCGGCCCAGTAGAGCCACATGTTACAAACGAACTTACTATTACGCATTTACTTTCTGTGAACTCGCTCAACTTGTTGTTGATCCTCTGTTACATGCCTTGCAGGTCGTTAGATACATGGAGCTTGCACAGGGAGGAGCAGGTCGTTGTGGAGCATGGATCGTGGATGCCATGTTAAAACATTTAAACATTTGAACTTATGTTACACATTGGATTTTCATACTTATGCTTCCGCTACACTTTGAAACTATGATTATGTTTTGAACACCTATCGTATTGAATGATTGGTTTACATTTATTTTACTTGATATTAATTACATGTTCCCAAGCGGTGATACTCCGCAGGTGGATTTTGGGGGTGTGACATCTTTACTTTGATTTTGCAGATGAAGGATCACATACAGCAGCAGGATAAGACTAACGAAAAGATTCTCAGGGAAATTGGAGATATCAAGAAACAGAAGAGATCAGCAGAGGATCATTCCCCATTGATGCCTAGATCTTTGAATTTCGACACTCCGGTCATAACCTCTCAGCATTCTGCAGCTCCAGATGTCCAATACTTGGGTGGAACAAGAGGAATGCACTACGGATCCTCAGCAACGTCTCAGGCTCTAGGATCCTATTTTCAACCAGCAGGATCCTTCTCTCAGCATCAAGGATCCTTCGTCAGCTCAGGAGGATACATGGGGATGCAGCAGGTTCAAGGATCCTCTCAGGTTCAAGGATCCTCTCAGGTTCAAGGATCCTTTCAGGTTCAAGGATCCTCTCAGGTTCAAGGATCCTCTCAGGTTCAAGGATCCTCTCAGGTTCAAGGATCCTTTTAGGTTCAAGGATCCTCTCAGGTTCAAGGGTCCTCCTTTCAACCTCAAGGATCCTCTCAGGTTTTCGGATCCATGGATTATCCTCCAAGACCCCCATTCACAGTACTTCAGGGATCCAATGTTTCTCAGGATCAAGGATCCTTAAGAAGCTTGCAGCTTGGAAGTTCAGATGTCCATCAAGGAGACTTCATCCCAATGCAAACCATTGCCTCTTCTGGTCCATCAATTATACCAGAATCTCGACAACATGGATTCACAATTGGGATTCCGAACTTGAATCCACCGGGAGGTAACACTTTCAATAATTCTTATACCACTAACCATGGCCTTATGCATGATACATGTATCAACCAAGCTATGGATAAGGAGTTACAAAAGCTTAAGGATATGATATCTAATGTTCCAGGAGTGGTCAAGCCCATTCCTGAGATCGTAGACGGTAGCCATAGGATATCTCGTTTTGCACCACCCTTATGTGATGCTGAGATACCCAAAAGATTCTAGATACCATCTATGAAGCTATATGATGGTTCAACGGATCCGGAGGAACATGTAGCTCAATACAGGGAGAGGATGGAGATCAATCCAATTCCTGAGAGGTTAAAAGAAGCATGTCTATGCAAGGGATTTGGATCCACACTCACATGATCTGCTCTTAAATGGCTGCTAAGTCTTCCCCCTTACTCTATTACTTCATTTGCTAACCTAGTTAACCTGTTTAATAGTCAATTTTCTTGTAGCAGAAAATTTGAACGATTAACTAGTGATTTATATAGGGTAACTCAAGGTCAAAATGAATCACTTAGAGATTATATCACTAAGTTTAGTAAAGAATCCTTAGATATTCCTAACTTGGATATAGCCACGGCTATAGAGGCCTTTAAAATGGGTTTACTTAGGGATTCATTATTCTATGATGATCTTGTTATGACACCATGCAGGAATCTTGATGAAGTAAGAACCAGGGCCCTTAGGTTCATCCGATTAGAGGATGACAAAAGGATCTAGGAAAGGCTAACAGGATCCTCGAAACAGGAAAAGCAAGGATCCTACTTCAAGAATAACAAGTTTAAATCCTACAACAAGTCTGATAACCAGAATGTGCATGCAGTAGAACAGGAAGAAGATGATGAGGATTATCCTCCAATCTCTGAATACTGTTTTTCTGTTGATAACACTGAACTGATTCTTGCAATGCAGAATTTAGGTGAGAAAGTTAGGTGGCCAAGAAAAAGTGATAAACCAGCTGCTACGAAAAACAAATCAAAATGGTGTGCATATTACGAGGATTTTGGGCATCTCACCGAAGAGTGCATTGCACTAAGAAAAGAAATTGGTTACTTGTTAAGCAAGGGGCACTTAATGGAACTTTTGGGACGAAAGAAGTCAAGAACCCAGGATCCTGAAAGGATCCCGGAAAAAGCTCCTGCTCCCCCAGCAGATGCACAAGTCATAAACTTTATATCCGGAGGATCAGACATTTGTGGTACTTCCTTTTCAGCAGCCAAAAGACATGCTAAGGAAACCAAGATGGAGAATGGAGATAGACCCATCCGAACATCCAGTGTTACCCAGGATAAAGTTATAACTTTTGATGAGGATGATCGTGTTGACATTCAGGATCCTCATCATGATGGTCTCGTTATTACTCTTTTTATTTCTAACCATTTTGTTCGCAGGATCCTTATAGACGGAGGAAGCTCTGTGAACATCATCCAGCTTGATGTCTTAAAGAAAATGAATATTCATGAGTCTGATATTGTGCCAAGATCCTCAGTACTTGTGGGATTTAGTGGGGAGACCAAGAATACTCTAGGGGACATCAAACTCCCAGTTTATATCGAAGGATTACATTCTTATCAAAAATTTTGTGTTATAGATTGTTTTGGTCAAAAATCACACAAGGATAATGCAACCAAATCTTCTGTAGTGAGGAATGATGCTTGAATTGATAAACAACAATGAGGATCACTCAGAAATGAATTGCACAAGTGACACAAAGATTTATACGAGGAAAAAGCCCTTGATCAATGAATGATCTCCGGCATAAAAAACCTCGGGTGATGGAAACTACCGATCACCAACTCAAATTAAACAATTAATGTGTTACAACTTCGGATGATAGCGAGCTAAGTACAAGGATCACTATAGTGTATCATGTAAAAATGTATGAAAAATGCTAAGTGTTTTGCCGAGAGCTGGTGAGAGCAGTTGTACGAGTGTGTGTAGCCAAAAAATAGCCAAGTGTTCTCTAATTAGCTCGCTACCCCTTTAAAAATAGAAGTTAACTACACTAACTAACATTCCGCAAATCATGCAAGTCTTCCACGACTCCATAACGTCCACTTCCAGCCAAGCACGTGCGGAATAAAGGTGGAATATTCTCCAGGAACGTTGCCAAGACGACAATCATTAGTATAAGGATCCTTAGGATGATCCATGATCCTGATCCTGAAGCACTTCTGAGGATCACTAATTGTCACAGAAGTAAGGATCACCAAACAGGATAATAATTGAGGATCACATGTCATTAAGAAATCCTCCCCTAACAATTGCCCCCAAAATATAAGGAGCAATTATGTAAAATAAACGAGTTGTGTTTTGTTGATCTTATCCGCAACAAGCTAACGGATAACTAGCCGTTGAAGACGGACTAGCCGTTACCAATCTGACGTCACAGAAGTGACCCTCCTGCAAATCATCATTATAAATAGGAGTTAGAGATAGGATCAATTTGCATTTAAATCCAAGAGAAACTCCCTTTAAATTCTCATCCGAAGATCAATCAGGTATCTCTTTTCCTCTTTTTCCTTCTCTTACTCTGTTTTTCTTTCTTTACCATCGTCAAAAATGATGCTCCGAAACTCTCCCGCCAAGGATCACCAGAAGAACAGCCCTTTGAAGAGTCAAGTGATCATCAAAGATTCAGCGACTGAGAGGTGTTGCTTTACTGATCCACAAGTAGATAGGATCCGGCACTGCTTTTCGGCGAACACCTTCTTTAAACCTTTCGATCCTACTGTTCTGAGTGACTATATCTCTGAGACTTGGGTAGCTTTCCCGGTCACTCCTTTCATGATAGGATATTCGTATCCTTTCCCTGAATTCACCCAGTCTTTCTTCTCCCTCACCGACATCTCCTATATCCAAGCTATGCCGATGATCTGGAGGGTCTTATATACCCTTGAAAGGATCATCGAGCAGGAAGGGATTGATCTAGGAATGTCGGAGTTGGCTGATATGTATGATCTTACGACGTTTGGATCCCACCGATATCTGTTTAAATGAAAACCCGGTGAAGAACACCCCATTTTTAAAGCCACCAAGAATGATACAAACTGGAAACGACACTTTTTCTTTGTCAGAAGAGATTCTATCCCAAACGGAAAGGATCTACCAAGGAAGTGGACCACCCACGGTAGGATAGAGTATCCTGAGCAGGATCACCAGATAACCTTGTTGTGTTATAAGGATCACTAACACCCTTTTTGTTTTTTTGGTTGTACAGCTGTCTCTGTTTCACACCTCATACCATCACCTGTCACTGAGGCAAGCTTGCTGCTTTTAGAAGACTCGGTCCTGAAACAAGATCATTCAAAACAAACACCCAGGATTCACAAGAGGTATCCTCAGGCTCAGTCACCATGTCAAGTAAGTATCCTGTTTTTTGTATTGTTAAGAACTTAAATAAATAGTTAAATAGAAATAGGATAAGGATGCTTATCTTGCTTTGAATGTGTAGGTGCCGGAAAATCTTCCAAACCTGCCTCCAAGTTCAGCATCGCCGACCTTGATACTGTGCAAGAAGAAGGCCAGTACAAGCCCTAGTGTCTCGATCCCCAAAGCACCCACCAAAGGAAGGGGTGGCAAAAAGAGGAAAAACTCTGAGGCTGAGGATCTACAAGGCTTGCAACTGATCCGCCACCAGTTCCTTGAATACTTCAATGACGTGAGGATCACTGATTCTGCCTAGGTATCCTGCTTGTTTGAGGATCACCTGATCTTGAACTGCTTTGCCTTTTTTGCAGAAATTTGCTGAGATTGAAGACTACGTGGGGAGTGTTGAGGAGCTGGACAAGAAGATTGCTGACCTCCAACAAGTCGCAGTGCTCAAGGATCTTAAGTTAGCTGATCTCGAAAAAGCCCTTCAAGATGCCAAGAACCAGACAGCTAGAATCTTGATTGACATTGACTACGAGAAGCATGAGCTCGTGGAAGGTGCAAAGGTCTCCGCTGCCATCACAATGTACAAGACAAAACTGAAGATGGCCCAGGAAGCTCAAGATCCTGACTTCGACAGAAGCAGCTGGGATGTTGAGGGCTGGAAGGCGAGGCTAGCTGATCTGGAGGATGATGAAGAGGCTGAGGAGGTTTTGGCGATAGAGGCTGGAGACAGTGGAAAGGATAAGGTGAAGGATGCTGGAGCCGGAGGGGATGAAGAAGCAGCAAAGGTGTAGGCTGCATGATTGGGCGATGATGGACACTTCTAGACATAGCCGGAGCCCAATTTTTTAGATTTGATGGTAGTTTTTTTTGTGGTTATGCTGTTTTAAAACAATGATGGTCTGTATTAGAACAATAGTTTTAAGGATCTAGGATCCTTTGGACAATAGGTAGGATTACAAATGGTGGAGGGATCCTCTGTTTGGGGGATGAAGCCATTGTGATCCTGCCGCCTTCTATTTCATGCACTTGCTATAACCGCATAAACAACGGACACCCGTTGCCAACCCATGTGGACGGGCCACATTTTGCTGGTAGAAACGTGGGTTGGCAATTTTGACAACCTTAAACGGTTTAAACTTTTGTGAATAAAATAACTTTAATCTTTTTTTTCTTATCTTGTGTTGATATCCTTGTTAATATTTTACTTTCCAACTGTTATAATGTTTGTTTTGTTTATACTTATCAAGCCTTGAAAAATTAAAAAATCATTCAAAAAGTTGAGGATATGATCAAAGATCACATATCCCATAGCCGATAAACTTCAAAAAGTGGTAAAGTTTAAGAAACATAAGTTCAGTTGTCAAGGTATAAGGGTTATTCAAATAAACAATGAATAAAATCAAAATAGTTAAGGATCATACCGGAGGATCCAAGTTAGGATCCTAACCCTTAATACTATAACCTGGATAACCATAAGACAAACCTTATGAAAAGGTGATTAAGGATCCTTAAATGTTTGGCTTCAAAGACCTGAAATAGGATACAACTTGGGACTAAGCCATTATAAGATAAAAGTTAGCAACTAGGGACAAGCCCAAATGATAACTGGGGACAAGCCCAAGGATAACTAGGGACAAGCCCAAGGATCGTGTGTAAACTGGAGTATGGCCCGCACTGGTGACTATCCAAACTTAGTGACATGAAAATGCCAAAACCTTAGCTAACGTGAGAACGTTAGAAGCCTTAGGAACGGAGGTATGGTACGTCTACCATTATACGTAGGATCCTAGGTGTAGCCAGTACAATGGAATTATTAGCCCCTAAAGCGAGTATTGGTCCCACTGCCATGAACTATACCAGGATCATCGTGCGCTACTGGCGAAGCTGGGGTCAAGCCCAAATAACTGGGGTCAAGCCCAAGTAACTGGTTGCTTTTGCGGATAATCAACCCTTTGCTAAGGATACCTGAACCTTCAGAATCAAGTGAAAGGTGGATAAAGGATGCAAGATCCTTATCCTTATGTGAGAAAGTAAGAAAATGAAATAGTTTGAGATTAGAATGTTACCAAAATAAGGATCATCTGTGCTCTAGGGATCCTCCAAGGATACTTATGATGTGAGGATCATGGATTCTGCTCACGTGAAGTATTTCTTCAAATGGACAGCATTCCAGGCTCTAGGTAGCAAATCACCTTCCATTGTTAGTAATCGATATGCCCCCTTTCCTGCCTCAGCTTCAATCAAGTAAGGACCTTCCCATTTTGGTGCCAAGTTTCCATCAGCAGGATTGGTGGTATTTTGAAATGCTTTCCTCAACACAATATCACCAATTTGGAACTTCCTGATCCTGACATTTTTATTGTAAGCACCAGCCATCCTTTGTTGATAACTGGCCATCCTTATTCTTGCCAAGTCCCTGATTTCATCTATAGCATCCAGGTCTTGAACCAAGTT
Organism: Helianthus annuus; assembly: GCF_002127325.2. Taxonomy (NCBI): domain Eukaryota; kingdom Viridiplantae; phylum Streptophyta; class Magnoliopsida; order Asterales; family Asteraceae; genus Helianthus; species Helianthus annuus. The sequence continues at coordinate 104,750,327 of NC_035446.2, forward strand.
CTCATCATTTTCTTCAGGATCACGAATACTTGTTCTAGCAGTTGGAACCACCATTTCTGTAGGGATCACTGATTCTGCCCCAAATACCAAAGAGAATGGAGTTTGGCCTGTAGCATTCTTAGGAGTTGTCCTATCAGCCCAAAGCACATAAGGTAGCTCTTCTGCCCATTTCCCTTTTTTGGATCCAAGCTTCTTCTTCAAATTGTTGATGATGATCTTATTGGATGATTCTGCCTGACCATTAGCTTGTGGGTGGACTGGTGTTGACGTTATCATCTTAATCCCCCAGCTGTCACAATAGTTAGTAGTTCTGCCCCCAATAAATTGGGAACCATTATCACATATAATTTCAGAAGGAATACCAAATCTAGTTATAATATTTCTTTTAATGAAGGATATAACTTCCTTATCTCTGACTTGGGCAAAAGCGTCAGCCTCTATCCACTTGGAGAAGTAATCAGTCATAGCAAGCATGAACACTTTTCCACCAAGTGCCTTAGGGAGCTTACCAACTATATCCATACCCCATCTCATAAATGGCCAAGAGGAGGATATAGGATGTAAAAATTCAGCTGGTTGATGAAGGATATTGCTGTGTCTTTGACAAGGATCACACTTCTTAGCATACTCCACAACATCTCTCTTCATAGTTGGCCAATAGTATCCGGTCCTCAGGATCCTTGAGGATAATGCCCTGCCCCCAGTGTGGTTTCCACAATCTCCTTCATGGAAATCCTTTAGGACTTCTTGGATTTCAGGATCCTCAATGCATCTTAAGTATGGTCCTGCAAGAGATCGTTTATATAACATATTATTTAATATTGTGAATTGAGATACCTTGATTTTGAAAGCCCTAGGGTTTTCTCCTGTAGGAATCTCTCCATGTTGTAAGTATCTCATGATTGGGAGAATCCATGATCCTGAATGAGATTGAGTATCATCGCTGGGGATGATTGTAGAATCCTCTCCTATCTCCATAGCCACATGATCCTCGATGGCAGGGGTCAGGATATGGATAATGGGGATACTTATATCCTCCGGGATCTTCAAAGATGATCCTAGATTGGCCAATGCATCAGCTTCTGTATTTTCTTCCCTTGGTACCTGTGTCAAACTAAAGGAAACAAAAGAGAGTGCCAATTCTTTGACTATCTCCAAATATTTGGTTAGCATAGGATCCATTAAAGTGATTAGTGATTAATAATGAATCTACATGTACCTCAAGATACCTGATCCTCATATGCTTAGCGATTTGCAAACCGGCTATCAAGGCTTCATATTCAGCCTCATTGTTAGTAGTTTGGAACTCACAAGCTATAGAGTGGGGTATTATGTCCCCCTGTAGCGATTTTAGTAGTATTCCGAGCCCTGTTCCTTTGACATTTGAGGATCCATCAGTATAGAGTATCCAAGGATCCTTGGTCTCCTCTAGCCGCTGGACTTCTAATTCAGCTTCCTCTTGCAAATCGCTACTGAAATCTGCCACAAAGTCAGCTAATGCTTGGGATTTAATGGCTGTCCTAGGCTCATATCTTATATCATAAGCACTAAGCTTCACTGCCCACTTAGCCATCCTTCCTGACATTTCAGGTTTCCTGAGAACATTCTTAATTGGAAAATTAGTTTTAACAATAATGGCATGAGTTTCAAAATAATGTCTCAGTTTAGTAGATGCCATGATTAAAGCAAGGATAAGTTTTTCTAAGTGTGAATACCTGGATTCAGTGTCAAGTAAACTCTTACTTACATAATAGACAGGATGTTGTGTACCTTCGTGATCCTTAACAAGGACGACACTTACTGCTTTTGAGGATACTGCTAGATATAAGGATAACACATCTCCTTTTTCTGGTTTCATCAAGGCAGGAGCCGAGGACAGGTAATCCTTAAGAGCTTTGAGAGCGTTTTCATGCTTCTCAGTCCAATCAAACTTCTTGTTCTTCCTCAAGATATCATAGAATTCTTTATATTTCTCTGAGGATTTGGATATGAATCTGTTTAAAGCTGCAATCCTGCCTGTCAGCCTCTGGACATCCTTAGCATTGGCAGGGGATTTGATGTTTATTATAGCTTTGATTTGCTCTGTACTGGCTTCAATGCCTCTCTTTGTCACCATATATCCTAAGAATTTACCTGCTTTAACACCAAAGTGACACTTTGAAGGATTAAGTTTCATGTTATATCTGTCAAGGATATTGAATGCTTCCTCCAAGTCTCTTAGGTGATCCTCAGCCTTTTTGGATTTAACCACCATGTCGTCTATATAGACTTCCATATTGTGTCCAATCTGATCCTTGAACATCATATTCACTAGCCTTTGATAAGTTGCACCTGCATTCCTTAGTCCAAATGGCATAGCAATATAACAGTATATACCAGTTGGAGTCATAAAGGCTGTATCCTCTTGATCAGATGGTTCCATCTGAATTTGTTGAAATCCAGATGAAGCATCCATAAAAGTTAACAGTTCATGACCCGCGGTTGCATCCACCATGGAGTCAATGTGGGGTAATGGGAAAGGATCCTTGGGACATGCCTTATTTAAGTCAGTGAAATCGACACATACCCTCCACTTTCCGTTTTTCTTTTGAACAACAACCACATTGGCCAACCATCTTGGATACTTGACTTCTCTAATTATACCTGCTCAGAGTAATTTTTCTACCTCCTCCTGGATAATGGCATTTCTTTCTGGTGCAAACTTCCTCCTCTTTTGATGGATTGGTTTGAAGGACCTGTCAATGCCAAGTTTGTGAGTGATTATATCTTTAGATATACCTGTCATGTCTTCGTATTTCCATGCAAAGGTAGTTTTCCTCCTTTTGAGGAAGGATATGAGGTCTTCTTTCATTTCGCCAAGGATCCCTGATCCTATGTAAACTTTAGATTCAGGATCATCAGGATCCATAAGGATTTCTACTACATCCTGCTCTCTTGCCTCCAAGACATCCCTTGGAGGATGCTTTAATTGCTATTGTTCCCTTGACTTTGAAGCTGGTTTCATTGATGAGGTGTAGCAGTTCTTAGCTTCTTGCTGATCACTGTTTTGGTCAAAAATCACACAAGGATAATGCAACCAAACTTTATGTAAATGGGGTATGATGCTTGGTTTGTAGAAAAAGTATAGGATCACTTCAATGTGAAATATGCAAAGACACAATGATTTATACGAGGAAAAAGCCCTTGATCAACGTATGATCTCCGGCATAAAAAACCTCGGGTGATGGCAACTACCGATCACCAAACTTCAATATAAGAAAAATAGTTACAACTTTGGATGATAATGAGCTGAGTACAAGGATCACTATAGTTTCGAGTGTCTAAGCATGTGAGAATTGTGTTGTCCGTTCTTCCGAATGAGGAAGAGTGTTATATATACAAGTGTAGGTGACCTATTTTAGGTAAAAAGACTAATAATCAGCTCATTACCCCTTTAGAAATAAAAGTAAATCTAGCCTAAATTATCGCCCTTAAATCATGCCAAGTTTCCATATCCTTCACAACGTCCATCTCCGATTAAGCACATGCCATAGTTGTAAAGACGTGTCCTTTAATTGTGATGCTTAAGAGCGGATCCTGCTAGATGTCCTGCATAACAACATTAAATTCAACGAAAGCAACTGTTAGCATGAGGATCCTATGATGGTCCGTGATCCTGATCCTGGAACTCTCCTGAGGATCACTATCTGTCAAAGAAACAAGGATCACTGGTTAGGATCACATGTGAGGATCATGTATTGTAAAAATCCAGCCCTAACAATTGCCCCCAAAATATAAGGAGTTCATTGTAAATTAACGAGTTATATTTTGCTTTGATCTTATCTGCAACGAACAATTCGGATAACTAGCCGTTAATTTCGAACTAGCCGTTGCAACCTTTACGTCATTGAGGTGACATCCCTGCAAATCATGATTATAAATAGGAGATAGGGTTAGGATCAATCTTCATTTAAATTCAAGATATTCTCCCTTTATAATCTCTACCGAAGATCAATCAGGTATTCTCTTCTCTTTCTTCCCTCTCTTGTTCTGTTTTTCTGCTTTTATCCTGCCAAGAGTATGTTGCTCCGAAATTCTCCTCACAAGGATCACAAGAAGATCAGTCCCTTGAAAAGCCAAGGGATCGTCAAAGACTCTCCTACAGAGAGGTGCTGCTTTACTGATGCTCATGTTGATAGGATCCGTCACTGTTTTCCGGCGGATACCGTCTTCAAGTCTTTTACTCCCACCGCTCTGAGTGATTTCGTTTCCGACGCCTGGGTGGCCTTTCCTGCAACTCCGTTTACCATAGGATATTCATATCCTTTTCCATCCTTCACCCAGTCCTTCTTTTCTCTGACCGGTATGTCCTATATCCAGGCCATGCCGATGATCTGGAGGGTTCTGTGTACCCTTGAGAGGATCATCGAGCAGGAGGGGATTGACTTAGGGATGCCGGAGCTGGCCGAGTTATATGGTCTTACCACATTTGGTTCCTGTCGATACTTGTTGAAACGGAAAGCTGGAGAGGATCACCCTGTTTTTAAGGTCACAAAAAATGATACTAACTGGAAGCGACGATTCTTCTTTGTTAGGAGAGATACCATCCCTAATGGGGAGGATCTGCCCAAGGAGTGGGCTACTCATGGTAGGATAGAGGATCCTGGAAGGATCACCATCAGACTTGTCTCTTATGATGAGGATCACTAATGTCTTTTTTGTCTTTTGTGTTTTTTCAGCTATATCCATTACTCATCTCAAGTTAACTCCTGCTGCAAGAGAGAGAGTTTTAGCTTTCAAGAAGCTTGATCCTGAGACCAGAAGTTTTCAAGTCACCATCCAAGATTCACAAGAAGTATCCTCCGCATCTGCCACAATGTCAAGTAAGTATCCTTACCAAAAAGTAAGTTCTATGCAAAAGTATTAAATTAGTTAGGAGACTTATCTTGTTTTGATTGTGTAGGTGCTGGGAAATCTGCTAAGTCCGCCAAGTCTGCCTCCTTGTTTGGGATTGATGATCTTGCCAACGTCAAATCTTCGAAGAAGAAGACTCCTGCTGCTAGTCCCTCTGCTTCAACCCCTAAATTACCCATTAGGGGTAAGGGAAAGAAGAGGAAGGCTCCGGAGGATCTTCAAGGATTTCCTCTGCTCCGCCAACAGTTTCTCGACTATGTCAATGAGGTAAGGATCATTGCCCCTGTTGGTTATCCTGATGGTTTTGAGGATCACCTGTGTCTGACGTCATATCCTGTTTTTCTTGCAGAGATTTACCGAAATAGAGACTTATGTTAATCACGTTGAAGATCAAGACCGCCAGATTGCCGACCTTCAACAGATGGGTGTGCTGAAGGATCTCAAGATAGCTGATCTTGAGAAGGAGCTCCGGGCTACCATGGATAAAGCTGTCAGAGCACTGATCAGCTTTGACTACGAGAAGCGTGACATCACCCAGGATGCTAAGGTCTCTGCTGCGATAACTATGTATAAGATCCAGCTGCAGATGGCTGCGGAGGCTCAGGATCCTTCCTTTGACAAAGGCACATGGGACGTGGAAGGTTGGAAGGCAAGGCTAGCAGAGTTGGAGGATGACGATGATGCTGAGGATATCCCAATGCTGGAGGGTGGTGATGCTGGCAAGGATCAGGGTGGAGAAGCTAGTGGAGCCGGTGGTGATGAAGCAGCGAAGGTTTGAGCTGCAGGATTGGGCAATGATGGATATTTTGAGACTAGGCCGGAGCCCAATTTTTTGAGTTTGGTAGTGGTTTGTTTGTGGTTGTTGATGTTTGAAACAATTATGGTTTGTAACTTGAACAATAGTTTTTAGGGTTAAGGATCATGGATCCTTTGGACAATAGGTAGGATTACAAAAGGTGGAGGGATCCTCTGTTTGGGGGATGAATCCTTTGTGATCCTGCCGCCTTTAATTTCCTGCACCTGCTAAGACCGCATAGACAATGGACACCCTTTGCCAACCCATGTGGACGGGCCACGTTTTGCTGGTAGAAATGTGGGTTGGCAATTTTGACAACTTTTTGAAAGGGTTTAAGATCCTTTTGTTAATAATATAACTCTAATCTTTCTGGCTTATCTCGTGTTGTTATCCTTTAGTTATCTTCTTATTTCCCAGTTTTTAGAAACATATTTGTTAGAGTAACAAGAGTTGAGCAAACCATGTTTAATAAATTTAGGATATGATCCTAGATCAAATATCCTATCATTGAAAATTTTCAAGGATCATAGTTTTAGTTGTCAAAGTGTAGAGGTTGTTTAGTATAATCAAAATAGTCAAGGATCATACCTGAGGATCCAAGTTAGGATCTTAACCTTTAATCAAGATAACCATAAGTGAAATTTTAATGGATGATAAGGATTAAGGATCCTTATTTGTTTAACTTCGAGAACCTGAAAAATGGAACATAACTTGGGACTAAGCCAATGTAAAAGATAAATTAGTAGCTGGGGACATGCCCAAAGGATAACGGGGGATGATCCCAAAGGATCACTGGGGACAAGCCCAAAGGATAACTGGGGACAAGCCCAAAGGATAACTGGGGACAAGCCCAAAGGATTGTATGTAAACTGGAGTATGGCCCTTACTGGCGACTATCCAAACTTAGTGACATGAAAATGTCAAAACCTTAGCTAACGTGAAAACGTTAGAAACCTTATGAACAGATGTATGGTACGTCTACCATTATACGTAGGATCCTGGGTATAGCCAGTACGATGAGGTTGTCAGCCCCGGAAGTGGGTACTGGTCCCAAAGACGTGAACTATATCAGGATCATCGTGTGCTGCTGGCGGAAACTGGGGATAATCCCAAGGATAACTGGGGACAAGCCCAAGGATCTGCGTTGCTTTTGAAGATCTTTGACGATATGCTGTAGATACCTGAACTATCATAACTCAAATGGTTCATGAGAAGAGGATGAAGGATACAGGATCCTTATCCTTTGGTAAAAAGTAAGGAAATGTAAATGTTTTAAGATAAGGACATTACCAGATTAAGGATCACTGACATCACCGGGATCCTTCGAGGATACTTCAATAAAAGGTGTTTTGGTCAAAAATCACACAAGGATAATGTATCCAAACTTTATGAAAACGGGGTATGATGCTTGGTTAATTATGAAAGTAAAGGATCACTTCTGTGATAAAGATGCAAAGACACAATGATTTATACGAGGAAAAAGCCCTTGATCAATGAATGATCTCCGGCATAAAAAACCTCGGGTGATGGCAACTACCGATCACCAACTTCAATATAACAAAAATATGATTACAACTTTGGATGATAATGAGCTGAGTACAAGGATCACTATTGCTTTTGGTGTCTAAGTGTGTGAGAGTTGCGTTGTATGTCGTGTGTTCTTCCGAATGAGGAAGAGTGGTATTTATACATGTGTAGGTGACCTATTTTAGGTAGCTAAACTATTATTCAGCTCATTACCCCTTTAGAAATGAGATACAATCTAGCCTAAATAGCCGCCCATAAATCAAGCCTAGTTTCCATATCCTGTGCAACGTCTTTCTTCGATTAAGCTCTTGCCATATTTGTGAAGACGCGTCCCTGGATCATGATGTCTAGAGCATATCCTGCTAGATGTTCCTGCAAAACAATATTGTATTGAGCGGAAGTAGCCGTTAATATAAGGATCACTATAATGTCCCATGATCCTGATCCTGAAGTCCTCCTGAGGATCACTATCTGCCAAAGGAACAAGGATCACTGGTTAGGATCACTTATAAGGATCACGTATAATAAAAGTCCAGCCCTAACAATTGCCCCCAAAATATAAGGAGTTAATTGTAAATAGACGAGTTATATTTTGTTTCGATCTTATCTCTAACGGGCGACTCCAAGAAACTAGCCGTTATGCTCGGACTAGCCGTTGTGATCATTACGTCAGAGATGTGACAATCCCTGCAGATCATGATTATAAATAGGAGATAGGGTGAGGATCAGTATGTATTTAAATTCGAGATACACTCCCTTTATATTCTACACTGAAGATCGATCAGGTACTCTCCTCTTCTCTTTTTCTTCTCTCTACTCTCTTTGCTCTGTTTTCCGTTTCTACTTTGTTTCTGTTCCAAACATGTTGCTCCGGAATTCTCCGCACAAGGATTCCAGGAAGGATAGTCCCTTAAAAAGCCAGGGGATTATCAAGGATTCTCCTACGGAGAGGTGTTGCTTTAGTGATGCTCACGTAGACAAAATTCGTCATTGCTTTCCGGCGAATGCCGTTTTTAAATCCTTTGATCCTACTGCTTTGAGCGACTTTGTCTCGGATGTCTGGGTGGCTTTTCCTGCTACCCCGTTTGCTATAGGGTACTCGTGTCCTTTTCCAGACTTTACCCAGTCTTTCTTTTCCTTAACCGGCATCTCTTACATCCAAACTATGCCGATGATCTGGAGGGTTCTTTATACCTTCGAGAGGATCATCGAGCAGGAAGGGATTGATCTGGGGATGGCGGAGTTAGCTGAGTTTTACGATCTCACCACCTTCGGTTCTCACCGGTATTTGTTGAAACGGAAAGCTGGGGAAGATCACCCAATCTTCAAAGTTACCAAGAATGATACAAACTGGAAACGTCGGTTTTTCTTTGTTAAGAGGGATTCCATCCCGGATGGGAAGGATCTGCCCAAGGAATGGGCCACTCATGGTAGGGTAGAGGATCCTCGAAGGATCACTATCAGTCCTGTCTCATATGATGAGGATCACTGATGTCTTTTTTCCTTTGTCTTTTATGCAGCTATTTCCATTGCTCATCTGAAATTAACCCCCGCTGCAAAAGAGAGAGTGTTAGCTTTTAAAAAGCTTGATCCTGAAGTTAGAAGCTTCCAAATCACTATCCAAGATTCTCAAGAGATATCCTCTGCATCTGCCACAATGTCAAGTAAGTATCCT